>NC_089810.1:15608910-15733910 GCF_029633855.1 Hoplias malabaricus | reverse complement strand
GTGTTCTCCCTGTGTCTGCATGGGTTTCCTTCTTCAGTCCAAAAAACATGTTGGTAGATGGATTGGCGACTCAAACGTGTCTATATGTGCAAATGTGTGAGTATGTGTCACCCTGCGAAGGAATGGCGCCCCCTCCAGGGTATGTTCCTGCCTTTCGCCCAGTGATTCTGTGAAGGCTCTGGATCCACCGCGACCCTGAACTGGATAAACGGTTACACACAATGAATGAATGAATGAATATAAGTATAAAATCACAACAAAATAGTATGTAAGAGAAGGCCATTTGAAAAAGTTTTGTCTTTAACTGCTTCTTAAAAGAAGAGAGAAATTAGCACATATGCAAATATACAGGGATATATTTCCAGAATTCTGACCCTGCAAATCAAAAAGCTCTGTCACCAAAGGTGCGTAACCTTTAAGGAGGGAGCTTAGTCAACAAAGTGAAGAGGTGCAAAGCACGCAGAGATTTAAAAACCAGAAGGAGAATATTAAACTGAACACAAGTGAAGACATTTAAGTCGATGATAAATAATAATGATATATTACATTTATTAGGGCTAGCCCGGAATATTTGGATATTTCTTAGTTGGGTAGGTATTCGGTTTATAATTTTGAGATTCGGATATTCATCACATGTGGCGATAAAAGCAACCCTCCACTCCACATGTATTCAGCCTTGTCAACATAAAAGTCTTGAAAGACGCCTAACACCCTACAGCAACCTACTTACAACGAAGCATGGCAAAACTACACTTCAGTTTGTCAGCTTTACACCTCCAAGAAGCTCTGGTTAATTTGTGTACACTCTGTTCCATTAGTGGCACCGTAAAGTGCATGAGTTAGCGAACGACCCAGCGAGCAGAGCCATGCTTGGAGCCAAAGTGCAGCTTTAATTTTTACAGCGGGTGATGAGAGCTGAGTTTCTGAACAATAGAGCTGACCCCAAATATTTGGGTATTCAGATATTTGTTCACTGGATTTGTATTCCGTTTCTAATTTTGAGATTTGGATTTTGTTGGATAAAAGTGATTATCGATAAAGGCAACACTCCACCTGTATTCAGACTCATCAACATAAAAGTCTTTGTGCAAATGAAGCCTTAAACAAAGTCATATAAAACAGCCTAACATGCTAAAACAATGAACTTACAACGAATCGAGGCGACGCCACAGTTAATTTGTCAGCTTTGTGCCTGAAATTAGAGCACCTTCACTCAAACTGGTTAAACTGTGTATACTCTGTGCCCTTTTTTAGCGAGCTAGTTAGCAAGTTAGCAAGCAAAACCACGCCTTGAGCCACAGCGCAGCCTGGAGGGAGGGATATGAAAGCAGGGGTCGGAAGCGGATTTTATTGATGACAACAATATACACCACCCCACTCTCTGAGTATTTGAATATTCACTGAATATCCCGGCCGAAGCTCCAAAGCCCAAATAAATGGTAGTTGAGACAGCCCTAGCAATTATAGATAATAGTATTCCAGCTTGAATTTCATATTAAAATACAGACACGCGTGTACACGTACATGATTGTTTGTATTTTTATCACAAGATTTCAAATTGGGCAGCTTTGGCCTAAAGGGATTGGGCCCAAAAGGTCACAGATTCAGTCCCCACAACAGCTAGCAAAAACTGAGGGCAGGGTAGTGAATGAACAACGCTGTCTCCTCCCACAAGGTCCATAGCAAGGTCCATGCTCCCCAGGTGCTGGGTAGGGTGCACACCGCTCCAGGTGTTGTGCAGATTCTTTCTGCACATTTTGTTTACACTCTTCCACCCCGTTCTTTGATGGTCAGGATCCCCACAGGGCCATCACAGAGCAGTTACCATTTGGGTGGAGGATCATTGTGGTGGTGTGATAGCATGTGTTGCGTTCATATGAGTGGATCTGACACAGCTGTGCTGCTGGAGAATCGAAACTCTGTGTCCACTTACTTTCCACAATGTGTGACACACCTACTTTATTGGACCACCTTGTAGTAAAATCAGAAACAGCAGCTCATCTGTTGCTGCACAGTTTGTTGTTTGTCCACTAGTCCTTCATCAGTGGACAGTGAATACGGCCCACCGGACGCTATTGGCTGGATATGTTTTGTTGGTGAACTGTTTTCAGTCCAGCAGTGACACTGAGAGGCTTAAAAACTCTAGCAGCCCTGCTGTGTCTGATCCACTCATACCAGCACAATAGGCACTAACATGGCAGTGTCACTGCAGTGCTGAGGATGATCCACCACCCAAATCATATTTGCACTGTGGGGTTCTGATTATTAAAGAACAGGGTGAAAGAGAACGGCAAACAAACAGTTATAAAGATAGAACTGCAAAGTGTTCCTATATGGCCAGTGGAGTTGAGAATATGGGCATTGATTGTACAAGGTGGTAGTCATAATGTTTCGGCTGATCAGCTATATACTATGTAAATGACCAAAATACAGAAAGTTAATTTAGACTTCTGTTTTGTCTCTATATGGTCATTTATTTAAAGATGTATGTTTACAAAACAACAACAGTAATAATACGTGGTGTTGTGTTTTACATTTCTTTGCATGTTTCATTGAGCTCTACAGGAGAAATAATAAAAATGTGAGGGATTTTTCTGTTGTTTTGGCAATATTTCAGTTAAAGACTGCTAGAGTATGGTGTGGAAAGCAAACTATTCCACTGGACTGTTTCATTTATGGTCACAGTCAACGTGAAGGACTAGCTGCTTGTTAATTTAGAATCCATTCATAGTGTTAGCAGTTTTTATGTTGCGTGCCAAGATACATATTCACTCTGGGTATATGCACACAGGCACTTTGTCTTCCTTTAACATGGCTCAATGCAGAGAGTCGTATTCTGCGTAGCCATAATTCACATCCTTCTGTAGTTTATTTCTTTGTTGTCAACCAGGCAGTGAAGGATGGACTCTGCTTGTATTATCAGTCTTTGTTTAGTTAAAAACAGATGCATCTTCAGTCAGTAATGCGTTCCTCAGATTGTTTGGTGTCTGTTACAGCCACTTTGGATTGCACACAGTGCATTACATTTGCTACTATGGGTAAGGGCTGTTGTTAGTTACACACAAGGGACTTTGCTAAGCAAGTATTTTAAATAAAAATGCATAGTTTTATGCTTATCACATAAAACATGCTAATGCCTGTCATCAAAACTACATTCCATGGTCCAGTCAAGCGGAGTTCCCATTCCTTCCATGAGCTTAACAATGGCTCCAATACAGAATTGAATTTATATATGCAGTCAATGATGTGTATAAATGATGATATCTAATGTATTTTATAGTAACATTATGGTGTCTAATCCTAGCAGGTTTCAGAAAAGGAACTAATTTAAGGAAAAATAATAGTTTAACTGTGTTCTTTCATGACAGTGTTTTTTTTAAATATTTGTGACACAAAGACTAAGGTTTGATGTGATCACAGTGATAGGTTCATAAACATTGCTGTGCATTTTACTTGCCTTAATTATTCTTTGTGTCTTTTGGGAAATGTATAAACTTGTCACCTGTTTCCAACCGTTTTTGAGTCTGCTGGCTTGCAGACTCCATCTGGGCCTGTATTCCAGTCAACCATATGTCCACACCTACACTCTGAACGAGATCCTGCTGGAATGTGGATAATATCCGTATGTGGGACACAAGTCAGTGTGATGTTGAGAAAGGAGCTTGTGGTTGAATGTCTTATTTTGTATGTCCTGCTTTTGACCATCAGCATCTAACACTAGAGCTGATGGTCATTCTTCATGGTGGTTTGAGGAAATCACTGTAGCTAAATGGTGGTCCAGACCCTTGTCATGACCACAGTGTTAGTATTGTGCTGAATGCCCACCCTTTAGTTGTAGCAGATCTAGGTTGGATTAGCATGTGTTTGCCTTGACTCCGTCTCCTTGTTTACTTTAATGTTCCCTGCCATAAACGGCCCTTCCAAAGGCGCCCCACGTGCGTTCAGTCGAAACATGTTCTTGGGTAACGGCACTTGGCTGCGGATAAAAGTAAGTATGGAAGTCAGGCGTGACCTAGCAGGCTAAAAGACCATTAAAAGTCTTTATATCCTTAAAGTGTGGGCCCTGCATGAGCATAACCAGTGCATAGCGTTTCATTCGTGCACTTTCCCCAATGAATATTTCTTTTTCACGTAATGAATTAGCGCAGTATATTTATACACGTTCTGCTCTTATTACTAAAATGAGTATCGTTTTTTTTGTCCTCATTGACTACATTACCTTAAAAAAAAAAACAACAAAAAAAGACTGAATAGATATTTTTCTCCTCAAAAGATTACAGAAATTTCGGAGAAAAAGCCACTAATGGCATTCAGTCTACTCAGTTCTTCTCCCATCTTGATTGCCAGGCCACAGTTATGCCCGAGAAAGTAAATACATCATACAGAAATCATCTGGCCAGAACAACAGGCCATTTCTTGGTTGAGAAAACATAATAGACATGAACCACACTGAAACATTTACCAGGGGAACTTCCAGAGACCATTTTAGGGTGATGTCCTTTGTGTAACTACATATATATATATATATATATATATATATATATATATATATATATATATATGCATTGTTTCCCAAAAAAATTTTCATACAGTAGTGCCTTTAGCTTTATCATTTACAGCTATATTACATGATAATACAGCTGTATAAAGCACTGACACAGTATATATGACAAGTTGTTTCTGTTCTAGTTCAGAGTTGAACTAAAAACTAACAGCAGTGTTGAGCTAAATGCTACATATCATTCCTCTGTTCTTCTCTAATTTCATCTTTGAGTTCTATGTTTAAAGTAATATAATTTTTTTTATTATTATTTAATTATTGATTTACTGTGAGTGCCAACTTCGTTAATAATAAATGTTTTACTGTCTCAGAACACATAGGCTGTAAAGCTCGGTTGAACAGTGGCTCTTAAGCTTCTCCAGAGGTGTTCTTGTTAAGTCAGAAAGCTCAGCCGCGTTGGCTCAAGCCCACGCCGACTCCACAGGAGGAGACGTGTTAATTAATCATTTGTGACTGTGAGCGTGCCAGCGCTGCCGTATTGCAGCCAAATGGGCCCACAGCTACCTCCAACAAAAACACATGCATGTGTGCCGGGTACACACATTTGTCTGGATGAACACATTGCATTGACATGCAAAGAAATGCCTGATTTTCGGAGAGATTTTGGGCCATGTTGTTGTCTTAAAGTCAACATCAAAATCTTTCCCTTGGTATAGGAGAGTATAGACCCAGACTGGAAATTAGAGGAATTCATATAGAATTTAGCATTAAGAGTAAATTTACAAATGTAAATGAGCATGGCTGCTAGCTGTTAACAGTGATGTCAGAGTCAAATTAGTAGCTGCTTTCAATGAGAGGGTGTGGGGGGGTGGAATAATCTATTTTGACATATCTGATAATCTGTATAACAATTTTTTTAAATGAATTTGAACATCTGCATTTGCTTATTTTATTATTTATTCATTTATTGTTTAATTATTTGTGCTGCAAAATCATTTTTTTTTGTCTCAGTTCTAAATTACAAACATCTGTCAGATTTCGTCATGAAACACACTGACTGCTGAAATCAAAACACAATCCCTATACGTGTGCATCTTTAGTAGATGTTAATTATATCTATTTTCATACATGCTTTTTGTGAAGCACTACACAGCTACTGTGTACCCTGTTTACTACATATGTGTTATTGTGCATATCCTGTCAGCACTGTAATGAGAGAATAGAAACTTCCAGTTGTAGTGTGTGCTATCCAGATGTCATGAAAAATATGTATGTTGCATGTTTTGGACGGATGCCACTAGCTGTATGACTTAAAGTGAATGGTTAGCAGTAGTAAAATATTTACTACCCTTCAGCTGGTGAAAAGTATTTTCCCCCATCTCTCTTTTTTCATTTAAGGACAAAATACGCATTGCATCACGTAAAACAGGCGTTTTTGTTGTTTGTTTTAGAAATGAGGTTGCCAGACATGTGGTTCCCCACACTAGATGCCTGTTGATAGGCCAATGTCCTGCAGCGTTACTCCAAATGAACATCTGAAAACAGCCACACTTCCAAGAAGGGATGGAAAAATTGAAGAGGAAAAATATAGCTGTTGCACATGAGCTAAGCCATACTGACATATACATACAGATCACGATTTCCTTCATCCATCATAGCACAAAGAGCAACAAAGAGGCTAGGACAGTGAACAGTAACAGCTGAGATGTGCTTAAAACTACAGAAACAGTGAGTGATTCAAAGCCATTGTTACTAATATGGCCTAGACATTCTTTCATTCTCTGTAACCACTTATCCAGTTCAAGGTCGCGGTGGGTCCGGAGCCTACCAGGAATCACTGAACACAAGGCGGGAACACACCCTGGAGGGGTGCCATTCCTTCGCAGGGTGACACACACTCACATTCACTCACACATATGGACACTTTGAGTCACCAATCCACCAGTCCAATGTGTTTTTGGACTGTGGGAGGAAACACATGCAGACACAGGGAGAACACACCAAACGTCTCCCAGACAGTCACCCGGAGCGGGAATCACACAGTCCCTGGAGCTGTGTGACTGCGACACTACGTGCTATGCCACTGTGCCAACTTTGGCCTAGACATTGGCCCTGCCAATTTTACAGATATAACTTTAGTTTTTAAACCTTAAAACATTGAGCCAATGAGCTGGAACTTACTGCTGCAAAATGTTATTCTAAAGTAAATGAATATTTGTGTTTTGTTACATTGAATACATTTCATTGATTTATAGTTTCACACTGCAATTTAGCAAGTGGACTAAAGGACTTTTCATGCTATTCCTACGTCCTGTTATCATCACCTTTACCCATCCTTGTCCTTAATTGATTTGTAGAGGGGCGTGCCTCTGATATTGGCACGTGGTAAATTCATTGCATAGCTAGAAACATTCTACAATTCACTCTTTACTACTATTTATCTGTGGCTCAAATCAAGAACATATCTTATGACACAAAAAATATATTGCTTACATACGCAGCGCTTAGACTGTGTGGTTACCAGATTCTTATTTGCATTTTCAGTTCCATCATGAACTCATTTGAACTCTTCGTCCCAAACCATACACAACTGCACTGTACTACACTGCCATTCTAATAATGATGCAAATGTGGAACTGCAAAAAATATTATATCGAATGATGTTTACTGTTCACTGTTGATGCAGTTTTTACTTAAAGGGAATGTCTATGACTGTGGGGAATTGCAGTTCTAAGCTCTGCATCTTTTAAGGTGGAACTGTATGGTTGAGGGAAAATAAAGACTTTCTTTGTATGTGATTGAAGTTTAACTTGTCTGTTTGTTTTTATCCACTGTTTGAATTACCACATAAACCCATTTGTAACTGGAGTTGTTTAGTTTTGTAGTAATTTCAGTAATGCAGTTAGCCATCTCCAGAGTTTGGAGACAATTCCACCTTAAGTGATCCTCATTTTAGTTCATGCTTTTCAATGTATTGAGCTCTCTGTTGTCCAAGAAACTCCAGATGCCTCTGCCATGAGCAGAGAGAGAGAGAAAGCAAGCCTAGTATACAAATAAGCATAGAGTATTTATACCTCCTGTAATGGGTTCAAATAGGTCCAAAAGGTGTTTTTCACACTGCACACAACCAAACATTGGTTCAGTTTGATCTGGACCGAGGCCGGTTTTCTGGTCAGACCTATTTTGGTTTGGACCCAACTGAAAAGACTGAAAGTCCGAACCAAATAAGGTATGTGTGAAAGCTCCCTGAAACTGACACACTCCCTCGTTCATTTCAAAGTGGTTGTGATTAGAGGGAAGAACAGAGTGCTGGATGGTGACTGTAGGGGTATAGTTGCAGGTTTGTTAGATTTTGATGTTTCCCTCCCACCAAAGTTTACCTCAGTCCTCACTGCAGGTGTGTTTACTGTCCTCTTTCCTTCACTGAAAGAATTCTCTCTTTGTCTCTTCCCTCCTTCCCATCTGCGTGAGTCAGCAGCAGAGGTGTGCTTTACCAGTAAAAGCTGTCTTCCATCTGAGAAACTGAGCAAAAAAAAACACACGCATACATACACACATATACACACACACAAACTCATGCTTCGAATAGGAGGTCACTGCCAGTAATTGCTGCAGGGCTGCCCTGTCTCATCTCACACAGTTTAAGGGTTTGACTGCACTGTTATCAACAGGTGTGAGGTGCTGTTTTTGGACGGAATGGCCAGTTTTAGAGGAAACTCCACAGAAACTTTAGAATACAGTTGTTTAAAATAAACATGTATGTAATATAGTTAACTTTTAACTGATGTGTAATGGCATTGACTAACATTATTGAAATATCAGTTAGGGCTCTGAGTCTGGATTATATGCTTAATCAGACAGCAAACATGATAAAGTAGTTAGAAGTAAAATGGGCCAAAAATATTGGACAAATCATGCTTATCTTTTAAGATTTCATAATATTACTGAATCAAAATAAACTATGAAGACCTTTAAAACTCCCATCATGTGCTTTTAGACAGATTTGTCTGTGTGTTTATCAGGGTGTTTCAGGAGACCAGTAGAAGAAATAAAATGTGTCATCATGCAGACAACTGCTGATTTATTATGAAGATAAGTTCTGATCAGCTTTATTTACAGTAGATTTAATATAGATATCATGTTAAAATGAGGAAGCTCTTGTGTGATTATTCTGGTCTGTGGACTCTTTAACCCTCAGACAAGGGAGTGGTTACATAAACGGAGGGCTCTCACACTCACTTGAAAGGCAGTTTGATATTGATCCTCAAAGGATTATATTGATGACTTAATCAGATACCAAAGTACTGATAGCCTATTTCTGTATAGTATCAGAACAAACACCACGTTCTTGGTGATCACAAGCAGGAGCACACAAACCTGCAGACAAGCTGATAACTCTTTTTCAACATGCCGTTTGATCAAATGTGGTCAGTCATTGTCCCTCTAGAAAGATCAGAGAGCTCTTTATATAAGCTCATCCTCCTCATTGCTCGAGACCACTGGGATGGAGGGTAAGAACTGGGGGAGCATGGCCAGACAGACTGGACTTCAGGCTATCTTTCAGATAAGTGTGAGATAGAATCTGGTAATGAAAGCCACTCAGAGAACAAGCTGCTGCGATACTGAGAAAGTCAAATAATCCAGTAGCTTCTTGGTGGACTAAAATGAACTTATGTCTAGAGGATCAGAGCTCTGATACCCTGCAGAGAGAGAATTCAGCTGAAAGGGAAGGACGTCTGCTTAAGAATGGGGTCTGATTTTGCAAATTGTGAACATATTAGCATTACATGACAAGCTATAGATTAATATAAATAAACATTTGTCAATATGGGTTTCACTGTTATATTTTTCAGAACATTTTACAGCTAAAGTGATCTCATCAGTCTCTTTCCACTGGAAAGGTTTAGAATATGTTCATGATTGTGTCACTCCAGAAGGGCTAGGAAAACACACTATACCCTGAAATTAAGGCTATTATTAAAAGGTTTCCTGTGTTTCCTTCAGTAACAACAGTGAAAACCTCTGTTTTGGACATGATCTTGGAGTATTTCTGTCAGGTTTTGAAGACATCCACCCACAAAAACATCAGTGAGGGCAGAAACTGATGTTGGATGATTAGTTCTGGATCTCAAGCAGGGTTTCAGCCTGTGTTTGGCATTAAGCACCAAGCACGAACGCGAGGATTTTAGGCTCATGTGTGTGGAGTGAAGATATATATATATATATATATATATGGTTACTACTTCTCTAGGGAGATTTAAATTCCCTTAAGAAAGCCTACAACACTATGTCCTTCATATTGTAAGTAAACCACAGATCCCAGTGACCTCATTGAATTATATTTTTGAATAGTTCCTGACATTTGAATAAAGATGACTCTGAACTCTTTATGATTACTTGCATAATCAGGAAACAAATTAATTTCACTTGATAGAGTAGTCAGAATGAACGTTGTCATGCATGACTTTAAAGATTTTGAAATGCTATTGCATAAAAATAAACGCTGATGCCCATTCTCGTACATGTACTTCTTGTAACCCGCCACTGTAAACCTTCTCTCTGCTGAGTCTGTCCCTCTGGCTGTCTCTTACCCAGCTCCACTCGTATGTTCTTGCTCTGTTTGCAGAAATAAAGAAATGCAGCACATTGCAAAGGAAGGTGCTCTCAGCTCTTCATGTGGGGAATGTACAGAGGTGTTTTCTCTATAACTCACTTCCTCTCTGGCTTTGAGTGTGCTCGCGCATTGTGCTTTCTAGGCATGTTTTTTTTGGCTTCGATTTTCCTGTCTTTTTTTTTTCTGAGCACTCCTTTTTGCACATTGTATCCTAATTTTGTCTTTCTGGCCCTGTTTACACTTGCCATTGTCTTCCCACCTTCATGATCTGATCACTATGACTGGATCGTTGTCCAGTGAAGATATAGTGCGCTTGCACTTGACCTTGAATGCAACTTCTGCATCCAGATACAGATTGGATCTTGTTTCCCGCACATTATTCCAAGTAAACCTTGAGCTCCACAGCCTATTATTCTCCATTCTTACAGAGAGAGGGTAGGTACAATACTGGAAAATGAAGGTGGAGCGGCAGGATATTTGGTTAGTGGATATGCTGCATTTTATATTTACATACACATGGACATGTTTTTATGCAGATCTGGTCGCCTTAGGATAAGGATTTTGATCTGAACATATTCTGATCAGAAAGGAGGTTACACACACATTCTAAATGCATATACATACATAAAAAGCTAAAGAATGCCTTTTAATGCCAAATGTAAACAGGGCATCTGATTAAAAAAATAATTAGGGCTGCAACCAGTGATTATTACATGGTTTACTCAAATAACAGATCCATTATGTCTTCTGTGGCTTCCTCTCACTTTTTCTCTTTCGTAGTTGACGAGTGGAAAAAGCCTGTCCCTGAAACCTGGAGACATGAACCATCGTGACATCAACAATTTGTGGAAATATAGTGCAAACTAACAAATTTGTTAATATAGTAGGGCAGTCTGGATTACAAGGGTAATACTTAAGCTGCATTTGCATTATGACAGTAGATGGACTAGAGAAATCTGGGTATTCCATGTCCTCGAAATGAGAAAGTACGGAAAATTTCTTCCACCACCAGCGGCAGTGGCAGCAAACCACAGTGGTCAGTGGAATGTTATGTCAGTACAGCTTTTGCGGTCAACCGTTGCACTGGAATAAACAACAATATATATTTATTTATTTACTTACTTACTTACTTAAAGTTTAGGTGGACACATCAATGTACAAATAACACATTCCTCCACCAAAATTGAGGCTGCTCAGAGCACCTTTTCAGGATGAAACAGTAGCCATTACTTTGTAGTAGCATATAAACAAAGAACACAACATGGCATACATGACCATATACATCCATTGCTGAATACACTAATTCAGCTATTATTAAACAATACATGTGTTTCACGTAATAGATTATTTTACAAAATACCCTGTATTACTCTTTTTAAGCAAATCAACATCAAATGTTTTAGTTCTTTGCATTACAATGGTTTCAGTGACTGATCTACTTCCATTATACCTACCAAGAGTATCAATCTCAGCTCTAAAAGATTCTTTCCTGTGGGTTTCTTTCAAACCTCAAAGTACTGGTGAGAGCAGTGGGTGGTGGTGTGAGTGTGTTTTGCTTATTTAACCAAAATAACAAATCATTCCATAGATCCATCTCTCAAGACTTGTATGCCCTGAACAGTGACATTTAAATGCCTTTTCCAATTCGGGTGACAGTACATTAATTGACTTAATTTATAACGGCAAACTGTTTCTTGCTTGCCTCATGTATATCACTCCTGCTTCGACAACTCCGGGTTAATAACAGAACTGTCTTACACAGCACCTCGTCCTCAATACACTCCTCCCCTTAGTCCATAGTAAAAGCTCCCTGTCTCCAGCCCTTTCCCCTCCCAATCCTTCAGAAGAGGAGCTTAATTTGATGGCCCTCGTAACAGAATTAAAAAGCAATTAGCGTCCAGTCCCTCCATTGGCAAAGGAGAGAGGGCCCACCTGTGGTTCACTTTTTAATTTGGTGAAGTGCTGACTGTTTATCGAAGCGGGGGGACTTTGATATACTGAGTTGATGGCAAATCCTGTTAGCGGAAACTCCACAGTCGCTGCAGAAGTCTCCTGCCGACCAATTTCAATCTAATCCTCTGGTTAGTAGGAGGACTCTCTGTGTAACAAATTATTAGGGGTGTCATCTGGCCCCACGATGTGAAAGCCCTCCCTTGCTTGCGCGCAAGACGAGATAAACGGAGGAGGAGCAAGAGCAGAGGGAGAGGGAGAAGGAGAGAAGAGGGCTTAATTAAACTTGCCTGATCCCTGTTATTTGTTGAGAGCATAATTGTTGTAGCGTCTGCCCTCTTAAGACTTAGAATACGTCTCTCCAGAGAATACACAGTTTACACTGGAGGCTTTTAATCTGTTTATAACATTCTGATTTGTTTTGTTCCTAAAACTTCATTTAAAATCTTTCCTTTGTTGGTATTCATTAGGAGAAAGCCCCTGTCCCTTAGGATCTTATCTCAGAAGCTCATGTACACTGCAATGATGTCCAGTCTTACCAGTCTTTCTGGACATGACTGAGTTTTCTAGACCAAGGGGCATGTGTTTTACTTGTAATCCTGCGGGTAGGGTGTTTGACCTTGCGTGACTTTTGACCTCCCATTAAACAGCTGTGGTCCCTCAGGCTCCTCTGTGTCAGTCTTCTCTGTGTTAGATATGAAGTGTTAACTACCTTGAAACACCTCTTCTCCTCCTGTCCTCTGTGTGATGAAGCCTGAAGGAAGAAGTTGTAGATCATGTTCCGATGACATAACGGCCTTTAAACTCTCCTGATTTCCATATACCAGGTTTTCCCAGATTGCCCTGGAGGTGCACTGGCACAGTATATGTTTTTGGGTTTTTCTGCTTTTACACACTTTTTTCAGGTCAAGAAGGACATACTAATGCATGGAAAACACAACAGTGCAGGGTAGTTTCTCGAGGGAGTATTTAACAATAAAAGGCCCTGATTAGCTGGAGACAAAAGTTTCATTTTGTCAAATAGGAATGTGCTTTTCCTCTGCTATTGGAAAATCTTGACTTTTGGTGCAACTGTTTGAACTCTAATGTTAGATGTAGTAGATATAATAGAGATATACTACACGTTTGTATACGCATCATGGCTGCCTCACGTATCCTGTGTCCATTTGGTGCGTCGGTTGTGCACGCTCTCAGAAAATACACAAGGTGCAGTACACCCACCCATAAAGGGTAGGGGCAGTGGGGTGATCACCAGCATCACAATGGTGGAAAGTTTAGTAAAAGTCTGTGTGAAGCCCTCTAGTGGAAGCCTCCAGTTACAAGTGTAGCGTGCAGGAAAGTATTTGAACAGTTATGTTAACAAAGCAGACAGTTGTCTATGCGAACACACGACCAAACAGCAAGTATATCTCTACCCTAAGATTATTTTCATGTTGGATCTTGAAGAATTGCTCAGGTGAAAATCAAATATATATAGTTTTCCACTCAGTCAACCAGCTAAAACCCAACATCTGTTACATTATAGTGGTCACCCCCCCCCCTCCCCCATGATTTAGTGACACATTGTGGAGGTGTATATTGGGATTTTACAGACATGTGCTTCTACAGAAGTGACATATTTTCCTGGGAAGTACATGGTTATTTTAGCAAGAAAATGCCAGGCCTCATTCATTTGCAACAAAAACTGGCTTCACATGTGTAGAATGTGTGTGAGTATCCTCAGTTCTCAAAGGTGATGTAACACAGTCATCAATGTGTCTTTGACATATCTTTCACATGCATGCATATCATTCAAGCTCACACAAGCTAGATTACAATTGTTTCTGTTTATAAATATATCATTTCATTTAGCCTTAGTTACTCATAAAATGAAACAACAGAAATTGCGAAATATACTCTGTAGCACCATGACACACGTGCACAATCAATGGTCAGTCAGAGTTGATTATGCATGTGTGTCATTGGTGCTACAGAGTATAAGCTGTATGCTGATGATTAATTTTTAAATGAACACCAAGTCATACTTTTTTCCTAAACCACACTGTGTGTGAACCTGGTGACACAGAAAATTACTCAGATGTTTATGTAATTCCTCATGTAATGAATCTTGTAAATGGTTAATTAAATAGTTGCTTTCAGATTTAACAATACATAAACCAAACAGCAGACCTGGAAATTATAACTCTGGACGTCAGTAGTTGAAAAAAATCTATTAACAATGTTTTAAACCATTTTAATTTGCTCACAATTGTAGGAGAAAAAAGTGGGGAAAGGTTGTGGTATTATTTTCTTTTAGCCCCTCTGTACTTTCACTCTGAGTGATACACAAACATCAACTGTGATGCTGACATAAACTGCCAGACTGATTCACTGAGCTAATCATTGCTTCTGTCTCTGTGAAAAGCAGAGATGAGTCCTGAGTGCTAGGAGTGGAGCTGTCTTCATGCTGTGTGTGTAAATCTACCTGAAGGCTGCCATCGTCAGCTCACACACCTGAGCCAGCAAGCCCCTCAGGACTATAATTACCAATGCTATAATCAAGCACAGCTGGTAGAGCTGCTCCCCATGAGCAGGGAGAAATTTCTGATCAGCCGTTACTAGAGAGAAGAACACAGGTGTTGGCTCAGTGACCCGTGGGTTAACCTGGATTTGCAGAGGGTGAAAGAACTACTTCTCTTTGTGCGTCTCTTTAAAGCATTGTTAAATGTAACTGTTGCAGTGTAAACATGGTCAAAGAGATAAAGATGTGAATTTGTACACTAACTTTAGTTCTCACCCAGCTCTCTTTTTTTTATTGTGTGTATATGAAATAAAATAAGATGTTTAATGTATAATGTGAATAGCATTATCTGTCCTTGTTTTGGAAAGAAAAGGAGACTGTGTCCACAGGCAGCAGGATATGACATCACTTTAGTTTTGAGTAATAGTAGATAACAAAGTGACACATTCTGATTTTGTGTATAGATATGAATATGTAAGCGGAACTTCACTGCTCCATGTTTGTCACGTCGCACAATGTTCGTGCCCGGAGACACATGTGAATGAGGATCTTGCACTGGACAAGCTAAAAGTAATAGATAATAAGCACACACACACACACACACACACACACACTTTGTCACTTTATGGCCAAACGTATTTGCTCGTCTGCCTTTGCACATATGTCCTTGAGTGACATCCCGTTTTTACTCGATAGGGTTTAATAAATCTTCATCTCTTCTGGGAAGGCTTTCCAGAAGGTTTAGGAGTGTTTTTATGGGAAATGTCCATTCTATCAGCAGCGCTTTTGTGACGTCAGACACTGATTTTGGATGAGGCCTGGCTCACATTCTCCACTCTAATTCATCCCAAATGTGTTATATCAGCTTGAGGTCGGGACTCTGTGAAGGCCAGTTAAGGTATTGCACACCAGACTTGCTCATCCATGTCTTTATGGATTTTGCTTTGTGCACTGGTGCACAGTCAGAAAAGCGCAATTCATCGTTCCAGAGAACACGTCTCCAGTTCTCTAAAGTCCAGTGGCAGCATGCTTTACATCATGGCATCCGATGCTTTGCATTGTGCTTGGTGATGTAAGGATGGGTGCAGCTGCTTGGCTATGGAATCCCTTTCCATGAAGCTCTCTACGCCTAGGTGCTTGGTTTAACACCTGTGGCCATGGAAGTTATTGGAACACACAAATTAAATGATTATGATGGGTGAGTGAACATTTTGATACTTTTGCCTATTATGTATTGTGTGTCTAAATAGACCATGGGGTTTTCCCTATGTTAGAATACGAATGTGAGATTCTCTTAGACTGTTGCCGACAGTGTTTAAATGAGGTAAAAACATAGATAATAAATATGGATAATAAATGAGCACATGATGCTGGTGAGTAAAAGCAAGTTGTAAAAAATTAAGTTGTTTGTTGTGCGACACAAATTGACCATATTTTTCTTCTGGATTTATGAACCTATGAGAGAAAGAAAAATGTTCTCTGGCCAACAGTATTTAGTTTGTCAGATATGTACAGTGCTTTGATTCTTTAACTGTTTTCTGGCTGTTGATATATTCCTTCTAGTTCCAAGCTATTTAAAGACAGCATTGTAATTTGTGCTTTTTAATTTCTGGTTTTATTTATTGTCTAGGGAATTAATATTTCAGGGCCTCTGACGAGAACAGAATTCTGCCATTTTTGATGAATAAGAAACATTACCATACTGTCAGTAATGTTTCTAACATAAAACATTATCTTATTTTCTTTCTTAGGCTGTTGCTTGAGTTCTGTGTTGTGTTGGCTGTGGCATATTTGGCTGGCTCTACTGCATTTCCAGCTTGTGTTCATGACTTTGACAGCCAGTAGAAATGAGCCCAGGACACAACAGGAAAAGCAACAGCAGTCACCCAGTGCTGTCTCTTCTGGCAGTGGAAAAAAGAAACATGAATTTATGTAGGGATTATTTTTCATGATCCCTGAGAGTGCTGCACTTCTCAGTTCTGTCTCTTTAGGGAGGACAGCTGAGGGGGATCGAGAGGGGTAAAACATTTGGCAGCTGAAACAGTTCCAGATAGCAAGGATAAAGCACTTTGCTGCTTGCTTAATCACGTTATTGAGCCAGAGCCGATACTTCAGATGGTGAACAAATGCTCCTTTGGAGGATGGTCTGCGCAGAACACGTTTTCACCCTCGGCCAAGCAAGAACAGTTCAACTGAGCATCTACAGGGAAAATAACAAGCCAATATTGATAGAGAAAACAAACAAAAACATTTCTGGTATACATGTTATTTTTTGTTCTCTCGAGGTAGTGTTGTAACACTAGGGATCTAAGGGTGTAGATTAAGACTAATCTGAAAGAGAAAGAGAAAAGAGGCACTATTGATCAGAGCAGAGATGCTATAATAAAAAAAGAAACAGCAGGAGAATGTATTATGAAGTAGTAACCCTGGAAACAATAGTGTGATCACTTATGGTTAATTAGTAGCACTTTTTTTCCACAAGTTTTGGCACGCTTTGATGGCCATAGCTCAAACTGACAGAAGATTGATTTCAGTGCTGTTCTATGACAGTTAGAATCAGGAAGTTGTTTGAAGTTTCTCTAATTCAACATAAATAGTTTTTAGCTAAATTCTGATATGCTTCTTACAAGTTTTTATTCTGGTAATCAACAGAGTAGACTTCACAATGTTAGTGTGGAGTTTAAGTAAAAAATAGACCAAAGCTGCAGATGTTTTTCATTACATATGGAATAATTCATCTTGCTTTCACTTATAACTAACATTTTTCTTCACAGGAACATTGGTCCAGACCATTAACACATAATCACGCTCTGTGAGTATAGGTGGGTGTATGGAATTCAAGCACTTGGCCAGCTTTTCAGCTCCAAGTAATTTCATTTTATTTGCCTTAGAGCAACTTAAGAAAAGTGACATTCTTGCAGGGTTTTCCTACTGACAATGACCACTCAAGTGGTGACTGAAAATATACAGCATCCAACTCCTTGGCCTTAATTTTTGAAGGTATATGTCACCTATAAGCTGCTTAAGTGAAATGGAGTTAGACCTTGCACATATGTCTTTGTGGGCATAAAAAGAGCCAGAACTCTAAATAATATCCACTTTTAACATCTTTGACACATGCTTAAATGGACATTATTAGCTCCACTATGCATTATATAGGGGGTTTGGAGACATGACTTTCAGCCTTGCTTTTACTGTGGCAAGGAAATATCACTGATCATCTCACATTTTAAGAAAAGAGAATCACTTTATCCAAAAATCAGTTGCACTCTCAGATTGCAGGGTCAGCATGATCAGATAATTTGTCCTGTGAACAGTGTAAAAATGGTGGCTTGTGCTTGTAATCTCTTACCAAGCTGAAACAAAAAGGACTAAAATAACGCGATTGGCAAAGTTTGTATATGATCTATGTACCTATGTAACTCTCAGAGATTTAGTCACAAGAGCAGAGAAATGTGTTGGTGGCTGGAGTGCCTAGAGTTTTCCTTTTGATTCTATGATGAAAATTTTAATGTGGCTACAGCAGATAATAGCATTTTTTACTCATTATAAAACACAATGGGAACCATTTAACCCACTGAACTGAAGATGCAGTAGGTGCCTGCACTGTCAGCCTGGTGGTACCCTCAAGGGTACATATAAGTAACTTTATTTAGGGAACATTATTGTATCATTTTCTATAATATATTTAGATTAGATTAAATTGTGTTTATTCATAGGCCCCAATTAATCTCCAAGGCAATCTTCACCTCTTCTGGAGAAGATGATGTAATGTACCTTAAGGGAACACAACTGGTTCTCTTAGCAACTATAATATACCTCTAATGTACTTTTTTTTAGAGTGTGTGTTTAAAGGCTGAGACCCTCTTCATCTCAAGCAGAGGGTGTATAATATAAGTATATTCTTTTACAACTGTTTACATTCATGCTGAGGAGTCTCAAAAATGGCAACTACAGCAAAATGAAATGAAAATCATGTGACTGAAATGCAAGGATAACATAACAATAAGCATATATAGAATTCTGCTTTAAATGACCCTATTTTTATATTAAAATCATCTACACAGCTCTTTGCATCTCTGTTCATATATATTTTTATAATAACAGTACTGCTTGGACACTGTACCATGGAAATCTCAGTACCTTTAAGTCTTAGTTTGCATTTTTTTAAAGCCAATGTACAGAAATAAGATCATGGGGCAATTATAGATATAAGTAACTGCAGAACATTCTCAGACATACCGTGATGTTACCATGACGATATCTGCCCCTCCTTCCTCATATCATGGCCATTTCATTACCACAGAACAAGTGCCAATGTCTTCACAATTTATTGAATTAACTTTAATAATACAATTTGAGCAGTTCTCAGGGAGAACAGTGCGGGGTGACAAGGCCAGCGATGAGAGATGCCCTTGTCCATGAACAGACACCTCTCTTGTTCTCTGTGTGTAGGTGTTTTGGACTGGTCCGTCTGGACCGGTTCTGTAATTGTGGTGAGGAATGTCAGTGTGTTTACAGCGAATAGTTGTGCCCCTGGTAAGCATTGTTCCAGCCGGCCCCATCCACAGCCTGCAGACTTGGGCTGGAGACAGTGCAGGCAATTAGACTGAGTCTTTATCTTAACTTAGTTAGTCCTTAAAGACACTGTGGGAATTTGGAGACAGAGCATAACTATGTAGGCGATCTGGAATGTGTTCATCTCTGAGGTTTGAGTCATTTGCCTGAGAATGGTTAGACCAGGGGCTTAGCACAGATAAATTTTATCTCTGCAAACAGTGAGTGGAATGAGGTATTATGACATGGTTTTTCCCCTTTAAAGCACTATTTGGAGTTGGGTCAAGAAAACACATACCTGAAGGTTACATGTAAAAGTCAGCATCAAACCTTAATTTGGTCAGTTGTGATAAGAAGTTAGGAAAAAACACACAACAGATAAAACTTAGCTTTGCCTTTCATTTATAGCACCACAATATATTATTTAAACTGAGACATTGTCTGTATATGTTAAATACTAACAACTACTAATGAGCCTAATGTTGCCATTATCAATGACAAGTGTTGGCTATGCAAGTATAACATCCTCTAGTATAATGCTGCTACCCAACAAAGACCTGCGTTCTTTGGACTAATGAAACTCCATCCAAGTATCTTTGTACCTTTGAATTTGAGTGATGTTTGTGATGCATAATGGCACATCTAAATATCCAGTTTTACAAAAGTTTTGGCCATCTTGGTATGCTTTTGTATTATCCCTTACAAAAATTATGGAACCACAGCACATCGGCCCAATCAGGAATTGCCATGGGGTCCTGGATTGATTCTCGCTTTTCTTCCCTGTTTTTGCCGTACTGCCTACAGCGCCGGCCTGAAAGAGGCATTTTCGCGTACTTACTGACTGACTGACTCCTAATTTTGAAACACGCATGTGCAAGTAGGAACTGTTAGTTTAGCCATATTTCACAGAGAGAACTGTTGTTGGTTCAGTAACTCAAGAAAGAGCTCAGAGTCTCTCACACACGTTATCGCCCAGTGGAACGGTCATTTACAATGTTTCATCTAAATAAATAATAGGAAATAAAACAGAAAACACGCTCCATGTTTGGCTACGCATTAGTTAGCAGCTACGCTTCTCCTCTGTTCACAAGCTCAGCAGGACGGCTCGGAACTCTGCAACATTTACACACTTATTATATCTCAGAGAGAGGAGAACTGCTGAATTTGTCTTATTTCATGTGTGCCTGAAATATTGTAAAGGGAAGTGGAGGTGAGACATTGTGTTGCGTTAGTGTGTTTAAACTTAATGTGCTTTAACCTGTGCTTTAACTTTGTTTTTCATTTCTACATTTATTAGACCTGCTCTCCATATGTTCTGTACAGCTCAAAGACATTGGTAAGAAACACCAAAGCTTCTCCAGACCTTCCAATGACAAGGGTATCTTTCCTGTTTGTGAAATACCAGAAACACCTCGGGCTAATGGTGGTCCTACAAAGCTAGGCTAGTTTCTCTTTGCCATTGAGCTTTTATAAGACTTTTGGGCACTGCTTATGTCTGAGCACACATTTCTCTATATACCCCCAGACAATATTTTCTGGACAGCTGAATAATATGAAAATGGGAGATTTACTGAACCAGTTACTTGACGTAGGTGTTAAAATTCCTCTGGACGATCTCAGGAGATCCTGCATGCTGTCAAAATGAGCAAATGTAATGGCAGCTGTAGGTATTTACATAGCATTATTTTATATGCAAATGTGCACATTTTGATTTTATATTGTGTTTTGTGAGTGTATCATGTGACAAAACACTATAAATCTGGAACTAGAAACATGCTGATCCTCTAATTTTTCATTGTCGTTCTGGATGGTATGCATCATGTTTATTACAGGAGTCCCCCTAAAAATCTAATTAAATCCAAATGGGACTTTGGGAACGTTCGCCAAGCTTTTTTACTCATTGCAAAAAAATATGACACAATATTTGTTTAATAGCTGAGTGTTCTAGAGGGTCTTGAAAACCTACATGTGATAGGTAATAGGTTATATGGTTCTATACAGCAGTAGAGGGTTTGGAAAAGTCCTGAAATGGTCAACTGTTGTACTTTCTATGAATTGTACTTCATATCTTCAGGCCAAAGGATTCCTGGAAACAGAAAAGACATAACAGTGCACACTGGGCAATTGCCAGGGTTTTAAAGTAAAGTTGCCTATTCGTAATCATATCTGTATCACACACACACACACACACACCTACACAAACACACACACACAGAGAGAGAGAGAGAGTTTGTCTCAGTTCAAATAGGGTTTCTAAGTAAAATTGACCTGTGTAGTGAACATCCATCCGTTTGGCCAGGCACGAGATGTAGCCATACACCCTACTTCCCTTCTTATCTGATCAACAACTGAAAACCACCAGTGAACTCCTAGTCCTTACACTAATCTCAGTGCTACCTTATGAACAATTTAGGTGAGAAATGCTTATCTGAGAAGAAGCTGAGCACGCGGAGATAATATCAAGCGCTCTCTAAAAAAATGTTTTACCAGACAATATTTTTGTAGCTTTAAAAAAACTTTACAGCAAATTACAAAGTCATTGTGCCTTAAACTTTCTGGGCACTTGGGCTAAGTAGCAGTGTTCGGATGCTGTGCAAAATGTTAGGGCTCCAGAGCTCTATTGTAAGCAATATTTTAAACAAAAGAAATGTGTTTTGAGACTTGCTGTTGTATTCCATGCAGAATGTAGACTGACCTTGTCTTACTGAAATGAGCAAGGATGGCAGCATTGCTCCAAACATTTTATGTATTGTACAGCAGTAACTGCATTCACAGATTTGCAAGTCACCAATGCCATGTGCACTATTGCACCCACAGACCATTATGGATGCTGGCTTTTGAATTTTGCGCTTATAACAAGCCGGATGAACCCTCTCCTCTCTAGCCAGGAGGATGCAGCACCCGTGATCTCCAGAAGGAATTTTAAATGTAGCTGTGTTGGACCACAAAACAATTTGTCACTTCACCATAGTCCATTTTAATTTAGCATAGAAGGCAGCCACGTTTCTGGATTCTATTTTGCATTTGTGAGTTTTAACTTGCATTTGTGGATGCAGCAATGAACTGTGTCCACAGACAGTGGTGTTGGGCCCATGCACTGATTCCCACTACAAAAACATTTAATGAAATGCGATCTCAGGGCCCAAAGGTTACAGTGAGCAAATACTGCTTATGGGTCTTTTCCCATGTGAATAGATTTCTCTGAATTGTGATGAGATACCCAAGTTCTTTGCTATTTTAAGTGGGGAAACATGATTCATGCCTTGTTGCACTCTTTGCCCACACAGTCTTACATTGGTGAACAATTACCTTTTTTACTCCTGAAAGAATCAGCCTCTCTGAGATTTTTTTTTCTTTAGCGTTAGATAATTACCAGTCTTTTGTTCCCTCTTCCAAACAGTTTGGAATGTGTTGCTGGGATGGGATTGTTATTTTTTTATAGTGTTTGTACTATTTTCATGAAAATATAGTTTATAATGTATTTGAATATCATTGCATTCATTTCACATTTCACAGCATTCTTTCAACTGTTTTATCTGTTTTATCAATTTATTATGAACAGGATGTGTTGCATAGTGCTGAATAGCAAGTCAGTTTGGATCCAGTGGTTTGTACAGTGTAGTTAATAATGCTGTTACCCTACAAGTGCGCCACTGGCTTTCAGATCTCAGCTCAAGCAAGCATATAATGCTGTACCAACTCTGCATTTGCCCCTCAATATAGTAGTACACTAAGACTGTATCTTGCTCCCTGTAAGAGCATCTGCCAATCATCTGCGCCCTCATGTTTATCTTCATGGGACCAGGCTTAATTTCATTTTGAGAAAGTCTGGAGAAAGATGAGAAACTGGAACTGAGACCATAGACTTAGTAGGGGAAAACGAACCCACTACTGTTAAAAAAAACAAACAAACAAAAAAAAAAACTCAAGGCAGGGGGTGCTGGTGTCATGGCTCAAGGTTTTTTTTCCAAAAAGACATCTATTAGGCATCTGTTTCAAAGGAAATACAGTTAAATAAAATGTTTCACTAGCTGGCTTGGGTTTTTTGTGTTATTAATTTCACTCCTTTTGTTTAAAGGGATATGTACTTGAGGACATTTGGGCGATGGGACGTGCAGTGGGGCTTTAACATTTTTGTAGTTTGACTTAAATTCATTTAGGTTTAAAATGTTTTCTCCTTAAACTCCCCTTTTTTTAAAAAAAAAAAAATTTTTTTATATACTTGTTGTACCTAATATATTTATTTATTTGTTTATTTATTTATATATTTTTTGGGGGTGGGATGGGAATAATGTTTCCTTAATATTTGTTGTCATTTTTATCGAATAACAATGCTTTTCCTTGAGTACGTGTTTAAGCCACTTCATGAGAAAACTAAATCAGAAGATTAATAACTGAATACTGAGCCTCGAGTTCAAGTGGTTAAGACACATGTGGTGTTCAATTTTGTTTCTTATGCCTGTGGCTGCAAACTAAATTATTTTGCTATAGATCATAAATCGTACAACAGAGAGGGTTCTGTGAGGCACAGAGCGTTTATGATGTTTGCTACTGAAATAGTGTTTTACATCTGAGGCCTTCACAATTCTACTGTGTAGCCCTGGAGAATAAGCTGCAATGTTTCACTCACTCTCTCTCACACACACACACACACACAAACACAGACCTCTACTAGATACTTCATTGTTAAACAGGAAGCTCCATTACTGTGCGTGGAAATGTAGAAAATAGCAGAGCCTATGCTAGAATTAACCTAATAAAGGCCCTCATATTAGCCAGCTTCCGTGCCCTTTATGGTGGCCCCAGATTACATAAACAAGATTGGCAGTACCAACACATCATTGCTGGGGCATCCAGTCTTTCAGGCTCTGCTCAGTGTGTTCACAGAGGTGGACAGTGTGTGTGTTCACTGCGATAGCCATGTTGGAAAAGCAGCTTTAACGCTAGTAGGATCCTCTAGCTATTGAGGGGCCTCGGGGAAAGCGAGTGTTTCCTCTAAAGAAGGGGGAGGGAAAGAACCTCCTTATAATGGATGGTGCAGGCGTTGAAGACATTCTGATATGGGAATTTCCATACGTTACTGAGAGGCCGGGGGGCTCCCAGTGAACTCACCTCACAAGCTTTAGTCTATTACTACACCATGGGAACAGTTCCAATATGAAATACCTCCAGCTCGCTCTCATCTCAGCGAGCTTAAATTACTCCAAATGGAAAACACAGCCTTAGTCGCATCTCTTGTGTCTTCTAATAAATCAGACAGAAGTCATTTGCTCAAGCTCATGGTCAGATGTTACTCATGTTAGTTTATTTGTTTAAGTATGATCTGCATTTTTTAAACACTCATATTTGAACAAATAGCTGGTAAAATAACAGGAAATTCCACAGATTCATAAATTAAGAAATATCCAAACAGTTACAATGATTTACATTGATAGGATTTAGTTTGACTCTCAACTGAATTGAATTCTGAGTTCAACATCAAACTTATTTTTCCTAGCAGTGGTAATAGGACCCAGACATCTGAAGAGTTTAATGGAATGTGATTGCCTGGAATGGTTACAGAGACAGTGCCTGGCACATGAAATTGTGTTTTACAATGAATATGTCATAAAGGTTTGACTTAAAATCAGCTTTAAAAACATTACCAAGCGTATTTTCCCCAGATGTACCACTGCGCTGTCTTGTAGATTCGCAAGTTGTTTTGGCGTATGAAATGGCTTTTACTACTTTAGAAACCCCTGGCTCATGTGAAGAAAGGTTAAATGCACCATTTGACAAAAAAATCACCCTGACTTACTTTATTTAGATATCAAACACCTAATTATGCAGAAATTTGTGAATAAATTTAGTTCATGCTCTAAACTGGGAATTCTACCAGAGTTTTGGCACAACTAGTTATGTATATCTAAAACTGGAAAATGAGAAATGGATAAAGATAGAGTCTTGCTGTGTAATGCGGCTGCTGCTGTATGAAATATCTAGTGTGGTGCTTTCTATGAACTGAACTGATATATTAAAGATTTGTGTAATGATCCAGATCCAAAATCCAAAATCCTCACTCTCTCTTACCTGCTTGTAGTGTGTATATATAGTTCTCGTTTCCCACTCTCTCTCTCTCTGAGACTGTTACTAGGACAGCTCTTTCGTTCCACTGAAGGCTGCACTGTCCATTGTAATGAATGCAATAATTACATGTTGTTGAGATAACTGTAAATCATTAAATGACCTAACAAGTAAGGTTATTTTTAAAGGAGAATTCATCAATATTCTCATGGGTACAAGAATACAGGTCAGAAGATCTCTCATTATAGAGGGTGTGTGTCCACGCATGCGTGCACCAGCACAAGCTTCTGTAGGTAAGTTCCATTTAAATACTCTTCCTAGCAGTGTACATGGAAACAGAAGACAAGAACACAAACTAGGACCAAACACCACTTTCCTTTGACACTGTAACAACGGTGCTCTGGTTCTCATTTTCTGTAATTCACTTCAAGAGCAGCCCTTAAAAAACCTGACATCCTGTTTGATGCCATCTGATGCTGGATGGCATATTGGCTGATACCGAACAAAAGAAACATTTACTGTAGGCCCAGGGTCAGATAGAAACATTAACTGCATTCCAAAGGCTTTGCCAGATTTGGTTACTGTTGGCTTGTAGGCCACGACTTACCTTAAGGTGAGTCATAATAACAGTACAACGTAACACAGTTTGATAAATGTAATTGAAAACTTATCAACATAAATGATTACACTTTTAGTTCCAGGAATTACAGGAACGTTTAGGAATTACTGAATCACGGCTGTGCAACGTTCATTTGTGTAGCTCAACGGTAGTGTCATGCTGTTTCCTCAATTACTGCGTATACATCTCATTTTTTATCAGCTGTTCATATCGGGTTTACTGACATTGCACTGATAGAAATCGCGGGGGCATTTCATGAATGAATCAAATTTGTACTATCTTGTGGCTGAAGTGAAAAACTCCTCAGTTGTTAGCTGTTTTCTTGAGGGTTCTTTGTTTCTTCTGTATTGACTGTACACAAAACATCACCATTTCGGCTAACGCTGCATTGTCAGATCTGCACATTGTGGTCTTGGTATTGAAGGAAAAATGCATGATTAAGATTTGAGAAAGGCTGCACTGATGTTGATTCAGACACCATCGAAGCATAAGGAAACACCATTAAGAAATGTTAAATGGATGATATATTATACCGGTGCCAGACATATTAACTCCTGAAAACTAGGAGCCCTATTAATCATGTTGTAGCATGCGCAATTACAATGTAATACTGAGGCTCTCACCACTGCTTGACTGAATATTGACTAGCTTCATTCGATTGTTTTACCTTGCATAATACCAACCCATTTATCTGCTGTGTTCTGTTGACTAAAGTATAGCATGCGAATGATTTCCTTGAATAAATGTGCACAATTTATGTACATATTTTAGCACATATCCATACAGAGGATAAGTGAGAGATGAAGGTTGTTTTGGAGATATCGTTATGTCTACGCTGTAGCAGTGGACTCAATAATAATAGGTTCTGTGGATGTCTTGTCTAGGTTTAGGCTGTCAGTCTTGAATCTTTTTCCACATGTGGTATGTGTACGAGTTCTTTTATTCCCTTTAGGTCTAAGCACACTAAATATAAACCCCATAATGATTTGGACCACAATGATACACTGCATGGCCAAATGTTTTAGACTCCCACTCACCTAATGTTTCTTCTGAATCGAAGTGCATCAGAAAGATGTTTGTCCCCTTTTTCCGCTGCGATTACAGCCTCTGCTCTTGTAGAAAGGCTTTACACTAGATATTGTAACACTGCTGTGAGGACTTGATTGCTTTAGTCCACATCAGCTTTAGTGATGTCAACCACTGATGCATTAGGATTAGTTCTGGATCACTATGGAGAGTGCAAAAGCTTTGACATACCTGTGTGAGCAGTAGCTGAACACTGAAGTAGTGAAAAAGACGTCGGCTTAACCTGTGTTTCTTCTGGGTTCTGTTTTCACATGATGTTTTTAAACCTCACAATTACTATTGCACCAAAAGCACAAACAGTTTCAATTATGCATATAAAAGAGTGTCAATCTAGGCTTTGTACACGAGGCACTGTAACCCTCTCTGATCTATGCCCCTCTGACCCTTGTGTGTCCTTTGTAAACTTTATGTCTCAAAGATCTTTTCACACAGTTATGACATATTCATTGGTTTACTGCTGGTGACTGTGGAGCTCGCTTGGAAGTTGATGTCAATGACAAGGCCAACAAGCCAACATATAGGTCACAGCACAGGCTCTGCCGACCAACGACCTCTTTACAGAATGACTCAACGTCCGTCCCTCACAATCAAGGAGATATTTGAAGATGTGCTCTAACCAGATGTGGTCTCGCAGGCTTTGACCCCATTGTTTTCTCCCTGTGCACGCAGGCTGTGGATGATAAATGGATTAATGTAATTGCTCTACTGCTCTGCCCACATTCTGTAAGCTGGGTGAAAATTGAGATTCCTAAAGGGCCTCTCACTAATCTGTTGATGGAAGGTCCAACTTTTTTCCATCAGCTTAAAGGTCTGGATGGAGCATCTTTGAATTCAAGTGTGTCTTGGGATAGTCCTGTGTTTAGAGTGGGCTGGCACTATGTGGCAGAACCTGGAGTAGATGTTGAACTTGAGTGTACTAGGCCAAAAAAAAGAAAAAAACACAGATATTAGCACTTATACTACACTTCTGTTGTAAGAGGTTCTATATAAAACAAAAAGAAAAAACATTGGGTACAGAAAAGAACCATTGTGTTGCTGAAGAATTTTCAAAGTTTTACATTTTTTTAAGGGTCTAGTTAAGAGTTAGTTTTGACTTTAAAATATGCCCATTTATTATCTTCATTAACTCTTTAAACAGGGATAAATATTGGTTATTTCTGTATTGAGGTTTGATCCTGTGGTTTCTCTGTGCTATCCTTACATTTTTGGCTCTGATTTATTTTGCCAGCACTGAATTAAGAACAAATGTAAAAGTATTAAAATCTGTTTAAACATCAGTCTGAGAGTTAGAATTATGTCTAAAGCTTAGAGGTTAAAGTCAAGTCAAATCAAATCAGGTTAAATGTCACAGCCCATTAACACAAGATGAGTGAAAACATTTAGATGCATAGTCCCTCATTAGTAAATAGTAGTAAATACAAACAAAACTACAGCACAGTATGTACACACATTAACTTAGACTTTACACACATGAACTTAACTATACACCATGTTGCATTGTTAGTGTACAAGGTGTTATACACAGCTAGGAAATGTGCAGATGTATAACTTACATGTGGGTGAGTGTTAAGTTTCAGGTTTGTTGAAAATTAAAGTGAGTTTAATAAATATTTGAAATGTAAAATATATGCTAGTATCTACAAAGCCTTCTACACTAATCCTACATTTTTTTGAGGGGGGGGGGGGGGGGCAACAATAATTGTGTTTTATAATTACTCTGGTCAAACACAATATTGAACACTCACCAATCTGAATGTAGCTCTGAATGAATGGTTAGTGCATTACCGTAAACGTGGATATGTGCACACTGCAATATTATATTTGGCAGTTATTAACATATTTAAGGGGAAATTTGGTTTAAAATGATCATAAATGTCAGATGTCAAATCTCTGTATGTTTCAGATAGAACGTGCACTTTAATATTCCAGAGGATCAGGCAGAGCAGGAACCATTGGAAACTTCCAGATGAGATTCATGTTTCCAGACTTATTTTTTTTCCCCCAAATAGCTGCTTTCTATGTTCTTGCCTCATTCATTCTACATCGCCTTGACAAAAGGTTTACATGCTGATATCAGCTACAAATGAGAGGAAACGGAAACTAGCTTGATTAGGTTTTATTATTTATTTTTTTAACCAGGTTGTTTTCACATCCTTTTGACTGAACATGTTACACTAGCCTCCTTTGCTCTCAAGGGTGTCATCCTTTCTGTCACGTATAAGTGTGCTCAAACCTCCCACAAGCGTGCTATCCCACTCACCCCACCCACACCACCACACTGCCTTCTCTCTCTCTTTCTCCTTGCTTGCTTTCTTCTGTTTACTCGATACAAGCATAAATCTGTCTCACTTTTTAGTTCAGAAGGTTTGTTGACCACACATGACTTCACATTTTATAATCCCTTTTCCACTTCTTAAGGAGGACAGATTCTCACAGTGTATGACACATTTTTCTTGTGGCATTAACAGCTAGATTTGAAAAGAGTTTGTGTACCAAAAGTTGATCAGTGAGCAGTGGCAGAGGCAAAACAACAAGACCGTCCTCATTAAGTAACAGTGTAATCTGGGTGTTTTGCAATGAAGGCAACCAAACAATTCAGATAAGGACCAAAATCAATCCTCAATTTGGGAGCTGACATCTGAACTGTTTATTTGTGATGCACCGCAGGGTCAAAGGTTAAAGAAAAGCAAAGTCTCTTGACAAGTAAAAACGATACTTAAAAATGGAAATATCTGCAGTTGTTCAGGCCCAAGATCACACAGAACATAATCGCTGATCATCTGAGGTCATGTAGTGTGGTTTAGTCTACCATTTTACTTTACAAGCTCAGATAAATGAGCTGACTTCCAGATCTATTATTCTAAACTTTATCTGGAATTAATCGTTAAATCGTTAATGATGTTGAAAACTGCTCAAAAACCTAATCACTGGGGGGGAAAAAAGCTTCTTGAATTTATCTGAGGCAAGCGACGGTTCCAGACTCAGATGTTACTTCCATTAGTACTCTACTAATTTGTCCAAGATGCTAAAGTCTTGCCACAATGTTCCAGAGATTTCCCTGAGTTTGGCTTCTTGGTGTCAGTGATAAACATTTATGACAGCACATCTGCTTTAGAGTTCGAGATAAAGATCCATGGTTGTAATCTACTGTATCTGGATGTGAGTGGACAGACTGGTCTGTTGTAAATGTTTGCTCCTAGAAAACACCTCCCTATCTCAGTCAGAGGTATTGTAACTAAGGCAAGCTAAAGGCCAAACTGCTGTCTTGGAAACCCTGTGTTACACATTTAAGTCTAGTGTTGGGTGAGCAGTAGTAATGTATTCGTTACTTAAAAGGACACACAACCAAGCAGCTATTCCACTCATTCTCAAAATGCTCAAAACAATGGAAAATCCTAGTTGCCTTGTATTTTTGCCTTAGTTCCTTTGTGTAATGTATATCCTTATGTTAAATGGCATCTCGAAGGAGTTAACTGTTGTCACCTATATCATTATGCTTAGCCTAACTGGGCCTCCAAAAATACCAGGCATCCTGAGGATGAGATCATAACATTTTGCTGGAGATGTACCGAGTATATGATTACAGGCTTTTCTCACCATCATGAATTTGCTATTTGTCAGCGCACTGTCAAGGCAGCTTGCCGCATATTGACATGTATTTGAAACGGGCCAGAGAAAGTTGAACTCAACACAGCAAAATGAACGTATCGCTGTGTGAAGTGCCTTTTGTTCCAGCTGAGTGTGGAGGAAAGTTTTTATTTTTGATGGAAAGGGAAGAAACATGTCTGAGTTCACTGCACAGAAATACACATACAGTACACCAAAAGTGGGGAGAGAAAACTATACTGAGCAGAAGCGTACCCTTAGTCTATAGCATATCAAATAAAAGGCCAAAACATACAAAAACAAAATTAAAATAACATAGAGGGAATAATAAAATAATCCACTAGGTAAAGTACAATGTACAGACCGGTGGTTTAATGTATTACTAGGTAAGGACAGGCCCAGTGGTACAGATAAACTACTTTTTATGGCTGTCTAGGTTTGGAACTGCCTGCCTACTTCAGACTGATACTCATCCAGAAAGACCGCTGTTCACATGAGTTTTGAGAAAATTCTTAATTGCATAAAATCATCATTGAAATATGGATTATTTGATGTATTTTGTTTTATATTGAAGTGCACAGTCTGTGTACGTGGACTGCGTGTTTAGTTAGCATGCTTGGAATCCAGATTGCCTGTTTGTATGTACTTTGTCTTAGGCCAGATATGTGTGTTTACCTCAATTAAATATCAATGCAAGTGTACTATTAATGGGTAATAGTGGAATGAAGTTTGACCTCCTCCAATACTGTGTATGGCCAAAAGGTGGCACTGTCGAGTTTTCCAAGGTAGGGTTTTGCATCAAACCCTTGTACAACTACCCTCTCAGTGTTTTGTTAAAAAAGAAAATTGTCTCTGAAGACACTTGTTTTTGACCTAATAATAATAACAATAATAATAATAATAATAATAAATTAATTCATAAATTAAATTAGGTTTGATTTGGAAAAATGTGTTTATAATTGTTTATATGTTGATAGAGTTTTCCCTTAAGTTTCCTTTATTCAAATGTGATCAATGTCTAAAACACTGCTGAAAGTAAATAATATGAATCAAGGTCATGGTGTTGATGTAAATTTGTGTGTGTGTGTGTGTGTGTGTGTGTGTAATTAACATTTAATTATGCATTTTCATTTCTTCTGGTTCTCTTAGACCAAACACAGAAACTTCTAGATCTAGTGATTTTTTGAGAAATGTCTAAATGTGAGCACAATGTATTACCGCTCAATTTACCGGAGCAAGGCGCCTATGGTTATTTACCAGAGCTTGGACAGACAACATGGCTCTAAAAGCCTATATTTACTTCAGTTTGAACATGTTTAAGACTAGTTGAAGACGCTGGGCTGCATTTATGGCGGTGTACTGTGTTGTTGTAAAATGGAGGGACGTGCTTTTGTGTTTAAAGCGGTTTATTGAACGAAAATAGTGGCTGTTCTGAGCGGGAGTGAAAGAAAGCTCTCGTTTTTTAAGACTTTAGGAGCTTTTAATGTGGAAAAATGGCAGAGGAAAAGGACGCTTTCCTCCCTCGGTGTGAAAGAGTTAAGGAGCTGGAGTCCAGCTGACAGTCAGCTGATAGCCTCTGACAGACGAGAGAGAAAGAGAGAGAAAAAAAGTTTTGTTTCTCTTCTAATATGTTAATAAGATCTCACAGAGCGCGCTCTCATTGGCTGGAGCCCCGAGTCAATTTTACAGCCCGGGGCTGACGTCACGGCAGCTATAAAACTCATGCTTTTAAACTCGATCTGCCCCGTGTGTGTGTATGTGTGTATATGTACGTGTGTACTATATATATTTATATATATAATATATATATGGTCTTTTTTTGACCAAGCACTCCCAGGCAGTTTCACTCCACGTCCAAGTCGACGCTATTACTGTGTCATTACTACTGTTCTGGGTTTATTATTTATTTAATTTCTGCCTTTTCCTTTTTTGCAATTTTTTTTTCTCTCGCGTCCTTTTCCACTCGCGCGCGCGCAGCTGCACCATGCATTCGCCACGAGCGCGTGAAGTGTGCGCGATGTTTTGAAAGTTGGCGTGAAGAGAGCAGGAGAGAGGGAAAAGCACGAGAAAGGCGACGAGAAGTAGGAGAAGGAAAAAGAAGCGAGCTCCGATGCAGCTCCGAGCTCGAAACGCGTTCACTTGGAAGTAGGAGTCGCTCGCCGAGACGAAGTGAGAGCAACAAGCCAAGTTGCAAAAGAAGAAGAAACGAAAGCAAGAAGAACAAATCACCAACAAGAAGAAACACCAACAAACCATCAAGCTGGCTCACACTCTCCTCAGCCCAGCCTGCGTGCCGGCCGCTCTCCAGCCTCTGTGGAGGACTGTCAACAGCAAGAGGATGGCATCAGAGCTGGCGATGAGCGGCGGCACCGACCTGCCCACCAGTCCCTTGGCCATGGAATATGTTAATGACTTCGATCTGATGAAGTTTGAGGTGAAGAAGGAGCCGCTGGAGCCCGAGCGCGGCAGCTTGAGCCACCAGTGCGGCCGCCTGCTCGCCGGAGGCTCTGTGTCCTCCACGCCGATGAGCACGCCGTGCAGCTCGGTACCTCCCTCGCCGAGCTTCTCGGCGCCCAGCCCGGGCTCGGGGAGCGAGCACAAGAGCCACCTGGAGGATTTTTACTGGATGACGGGCTACCAGCACCAGCAGCAGCAGCAGCAGCAGCAGCAGCACCCGCAGCAGGCGCAGCCGCAGCCGCAGCAGCTGAACCCCGAGGCGTTGGGCTTCAGCCCCGAGGACGCGGTGGAGGCGCTGATCAGCAGCGCGCACCAGCACCAGCTCCAGCCCTTCGACGGCTATGCGCGGGCGCAGCAGTTCGCGAGCGCGGCCGGCGCCGGGGGCGCCGTGGCCGGGGACGACATGGGCTCCGCGGCCGCCGTGGTATCGGCCGTGATCGCCGCCGCCGCGGCGCACAACGGAGCTCCGCATCACCATCACCAACATCACCATCACCACCACGCGAACGGCGCCGGCGCCAGCAGCAGCGCGGCGCACCATCACCACAGCCACCACAGCCACCACCAGCAGCAGCAACAGCAGCAGCAAGCCGCGGACGACCGCTTCTCGGACGAGCAGCTCGTCACCATGTCTGTGCGGGAGCTCAACCGGCAGCTCCGCGGCGTCAGCAAGGAGGAGGTGATCCGCCTCAAGCAGAAGCGGCGCACGCTGAAGAACCGCGGCTACGCGCAGTCCTGCCGCTTCAAGCGCGTGCAGCAGCGGCACGTGCTCGAGGGCGAGAAGACGCAGCTGCTGCAGCAGGTCGAGCACCTCAAGCAGGAGATCGCGCGCCTGCTGCGCGAGCGCGACGCATACAAGGAGAAGTACGAGAAGCTGGTGGGCGGCGGAGGAGGCGCGGGGGGCTTCAGAGAGAGCGGCGCAGGCTCCAGCAGCGACAACAACCCCTCCTCGCCCGAGTTTTTCATGTGAGTTCCAGTGCGCGCGGTGCTAGTTAAAAACAGAGAGAGAGAGAAAGAGAGAGAGAGAGCTATGAGAAGTTTGATATATTTTTTCTTTTTTTGTTTGTTTTGTTTTTGGGGGTTAATAGACTGAGAAAGAGTGAGACAAAACGTTACGTCTGTCCTTGTTTTGTCTACAGTCTCCTATTTTGAGCTTTACTACTTTTTTCTCTTTTTTTGTGTAAACAGGCTTAACTTCTTCAAATATATATTTTTTTCTTTTTTGTCCTCCCTCGTGTTTAGTCGTGTGTAAAAGCAGAAAGAGAGAACGGCTAAACTTTTTGACTTTTCTGTCTACTGGTCAGTCAGGCCTGGCAGTCTGGGCTTTCTGTGCTTTACTGTTGTTTCTGTCGTTTTGAGCAGAGAAAGCTAAACTTTTAACAACATGCAGTCAGCTGCAAAAGTTTGAGTACCCCTGGTCAGACTACATTGATTTTCTCAGTGACAGTAAGTACACATCCGCTTCAGAGCACTCCCTTCTGCACTTTGTAGTAAACACCTATTGTTTATTTGCTAATTTGAAGATATCTGAGAAAAACAGGAGGCTTTTACTTTGAATCTTAATTTTCCACTTTTAATCTCTCACGCAGTAAAATCACGTTAAAACGTGAACTGTGTAGAGGATGTGTTTACTTACTTTTCTCAGAAAATGAGTAAAACGTCTCAGTCGACCGGGTCACCCGATCTTTCACATATGACTGTGTATATATACATTTCTCTCCAAAATCTGCAATCCTTGTGCTTTATCACCACGTTTAATTTGAAGCGCATGACTGTCCAGTGCATTCATTTATTCTTTAGATATTTTCTCCATAGTCAGATGACATGCAGTGTTTTATTTTTCTTTTTGAATGGGATTGCTCTTTGTAATCCAACCCCCCCATGTTTTTTTTTTTCATTTTAGTAAACATGCATGACTCCACATGCACCAGTGATGTTTTTGTTTTGTTTTTTCCTTCCAAAATTTACAACCAGAATAAGTGCGCCCAAAAAAACAGCTACACTTACCTCTATTTTTAAAAACAAAACTTTTTTGGCACTTTTTTTTGTTGTTGTTCTTTCTTTTTTGCCAAAGTGAGAGGACCTGCAGTTCCCCCATGATCATCTCATGAGTCCTGCTTGCTGTTCTGTGTTTAATGAAATGACTTTACATAAGAACTTATAGACATTGCTTAAAAAAGAGGAAAAAAGACTATGATATTATTGCCTGCATGCTGGACATGTACGGTTTTCTTTCTTTTTTGTTTCTTTTCATTTTTGCTTGAACTGAACTTTGTACTTGGATAACTCCAGCATGGCATTCATCCTCTTCCTTTTGTTTGCTGACTCACTTTTTTGGAATATGTGCAAAAAAGTGAAAGAGCATCCCACCACCACCACCATCACCCTTCCCTGAAAAGAAAAAAATAAAGCTTCTCCGGCGGCCATTCCCATTCAGTCCATGCACTGAGGCATTCCTGCTGACAGTTGGCCAACTGGAAGCAGTATTTCTAGGGACAAGGACCTCATCCTTTGCTAAAGAGGATCTCCCTCTCCGGGACTAAAACTCTCAGTTGCTTTAAAGCAGATCTGTTTGTTCAACTCAAGTCTCCTTCTTATGCATTTTGATAACTCTGTAATAAAGCAACATATTTTGTTTCTTTTTTTAAGCATAATCTAAGAACAGTTCTGTTATCTGTGAGCCTGAAGGTGTAAGCGATGCTCCAGGTTGTTGATGATGATGATGATGATAGTAGTGAGGAAGGATGCCATTAAAAAAAGATATGCTTTAGATGTTAGGGTTCATGTCCTGTGCACTAGATTGTTTCCTGATTATAGTGTTAAAGTAAACTGGAAGGACCCAAAATAAAAACATATGTATTATACAGCGGGAGTGTTAAGATGTGCACCGCAAGCTTTTTGTTGCAGCATGTGCTTGCCATGAACACAGCAGTTTGACAGATGTAGCTCCTCTTATAGCCTACCATGGACTGTATTTTACTGAAACCAAAGTATTAAAGTGAAAGAACGTAGTCGAGGTGGGACGCGGTGCAGATGCACTGTCCTCGGCAGATCTGAACTATTTGGACCGAGTTGCACTAAAATGTAGCCTGTAGCAGATCGTGCAGTAGATCACACGGTGGAATCTATCTAGAACGCTAATTTAAAAAGACATATCTCATGGCATTGCTGGAGAATTTATGAATGCAAACATATTAGTTACATTGTCAAGCAGGACTCGTTTCTTTATTTCTTTTCTTTTTATTATTATTATTATTATTATTATTATTTGTTTTTTTGTCGTAAACGGATTCATTATTTACAAGGCAATAATATAATAATCAATAATGTCTGGACATTGTTTTATAGTCAGGGATTGAAACCCTGCGTGTATAAAATGGGATATACCATTCATCAATAAATTTTTTAAAGTATGTTAATTAAAATTTTCTCATATATATAAATATATATATTTTGCTGTGCAAAATTATTTCACTCACTAACCATATGTGATGTTCATATGTGCTTATTTTCATTTCATACGATTATATGATATGCAATAAAAAAAAATGCATTTCGGGCTTCTTAAAGTCTGTGTCCTCTGGATGTTTATGGATAAAACTTTAACTTTGTTTGCAGCTAAGTGGTCAGTACAGGGACCTGATCTTTTGTTTTGTGGGGGTTTTTTTTCTTTTTTTTTAATCTAAGAGATTATAAGAGATAATTTGAATTACTGAACAAAAAGTGGGTCATTGCGTTTGTTTCATCGCTCTGTCCTGTACAGGTCCAGTACCCACTCTCAAGTTAGTGTGCTTTATATCGGATCAGAAATTAAAAAAAAAAAAAAAACTAGGAAGGTATCATCCACCATCATAAATACAGGCTGATCAGGAGTTCTTCAGATTCCTTAGTCTGGACTCATCAGACCGCAGTGAAGCCACAGAACATTTTTCAGATGTTTTGTATGTTATTAGAGGCATTCTAAATATAAAAATAAAAAATAATGAAGTATTGAATATTTACATTATATATAATTAGACATTCTTAGGACATAGCTTTAGCAGTTATGTGTTGTGTACTGAATGAGAAGAGGTGTTTGAGTCTAAAAGCTGTATAAAAGATTGATAAAATATATATATAAAAAGAGTTTATCACAGGCTTTCTATCGTAGAACAGAACCGTTTACCCATTCATTATAATGTCCATGTTTCCAAATCCACGCGCTGCCTTTACTGTAGAACTCTCGTTTGCGTCACCGTATTTGAACACACAATGATGTATTCATGATGAGAGTTAGTTGTAACTTTTCCGTGTGTATAGTGGCATGGGCTGGTTTCGTGTTTAGTCACAGCAGAATATTTTTTTTTTTTAAAAGAACACCTCAAACTGTACATTTTCCCTGAAAACAGTTTGATTGCAGTGTGTTATATTGGGTCTCAGTAGTTTTACTGATTAAATCACCTGAAGCTGAGCAGTGACCACAGTGCTGAATAATAATTCCGCACACCACCATTATATCATATGGGTCATCTTTGCACATCCCACAGCTCCAGGCCTAGAATTCATTCACCAGTTTGCAGCCCTCGTTTGAAGCTATACGTTATTATAGATGACACATTTACTTCTGAAGTAGATCCTGTGAAATGTTCACGAGTGCATCAGTGTTTATGTGTAAATGTCTCTATGAGTGTCCATGTGTGATTCCAAACAGTCAGCAGCTGTGTGTGTGTGTGTGTGTGTGTGTGCGTGTGCGTGAGCACTGCAGTGTGTATTTGATTGTGGGAATATGCATAGAATATGGATGCGCTCATTTTCTTCGTCTTGGTTCATCATGTCATTGTCCATATTTTCTCCACGGTGCTGATCACTGCCATCATACAGGCTCCATTAGAGGACAGCAGGCCCAATAACTGATTCATTAGATATTAGATCCTGGGCCCTCACACACTACGACTGCACAGTTGAATTTGAGTTAGTGTCATTTAAAATATGATTAGTCTTTTAAAACAATTTCTAATGCTTTTATATATACCCCCCCCCCACACACACACACACACACCAGGTTTAAAAGTGTGCTGGTACATATCATTGCTCTCTGCAAAAACCATTCTCCATTTTTCTCATTTTCACTTATTTTACATTATTTGAAAACACCAACTGTTATTTACATAGTTTAGAAAACCTCATAATGACTGGACTATTATAGAAATGTTCAGTTTAACTCTGATTTAAAGTAAGTTTTTTGTTTTCCTTTAGTTATATGTTACATTTTTAGAGAGAATGGGTTTTGTTCTGATAGTGACAGTGTGTGTATGTGTAAAATGCACCACATTTTGAGGGGGAAAAAAAGTCCGCAGAGGAATTACTTCTCTGTAATTCGTGAAGTCTTTCTCAGGTCTTCTCTCTCTCTCTCTCTCTCTCTCTCTGAAAGAATCCCTGCACATTGTGCCTCTCATCCAGCCGGAGACAATGGCTTTGAGAGTTGAAATGATTTTCCCCATGATTAATCGCTGAGAACGAGGCTGGTTTGTGCAATGCAAAAATGATAAATCACAATTCTGTTTGGCTGCAGCTGTGCCAGGGCAAGGCTTATAGCATGCATGCGAAGACATGCAATTTATGACAAACAAACTACCCCCCCCCTCTCTCTCTCTGACTTCCTCTAACTTTATGAAAACCTACTGCTCTCCATGTACGTGCAGGTTAAGTGTGGAGTTGTGATTTTCATTGATCAGATTTGCGTTGTTTCAGTATGAGGCAACTCCAGTGAATCATTTTAAAGCTTTTTACACTGTGATAATGCACGTCTGAACTTTGGCTCTCCCGGTTATCATAGCTTTGCTCTTGAATGGATTATTTAAGGTATCAGGCGTTGCTGTTGTGATATGCAATGTTTGAACCCGCAGACGGACTTAGTGGTGTCTGAAACAACCAAGAACTCGTAGAGTGACCTTGCCATCTGTCAAATATTACCATATGAGAATCAGCTGGGTTTGAACATCTGGGTCATGTTAGGCTGCTCTGTTTTAGACAGATGAGTTTGGGTATTTAATGTTTTATTTAATTTACATTTTTTTGTTTGTTTTTCCAAATTTATTTTTAGCAAATTTTCCACATCAGTGGTAAACCTCACCAGTGCATAGCAATGCATGGCATGGAGGGTTGATTTTTATGTTTTTCTCCTGTTTAACAAAAAAAAAAAAAAAAAAAAAAAATTGGCAGTGGAATTTTCACACTTGCTCAAATATGCACCACTGGAAAAATAAAACTTCCTGAACATAATTTGAATCCTGTTTGATAGGGCACTGAATGTAATGCATCAGATTAGCCTTTTTCGCCATTCTCCAGTGGCACCTTTTGCAATATTTCCTTTATCCAAAGCTCAGAGGGACCAACATAAGTATTAGAGTTGAAAATTCAGTGTAAATATGATCAAACCTTTTCTATAATCCTGATTGTTAGAATCATGTGCTTGATGCCATGAGTGGACGGTACATATCCATCTACATACTACAGCCTGGTAACAGGGGAGCTGGACATACTGACCCTTGTGAAAGACCCCTTAGGCAAACAGGACTGTACATACAAGCTTGTGCGAGGGCATATTTATGTGATAAGAGCATTTGGCTGTGTTTGCTTTTCTGGTTGTGTGTGTGTGTGTGTGTGAGTGTGTGAAAGAAAGAGACAGTGACAGAGCCACACATGGAGCGGGCCTTGTGTATGTGCACACAAGTATGCATTATTTGTGTCTCTGAGAGTGAATACTTGTGGTGTATGTGTGTGTATGTGTGATTTGCAGAGGATGCACGGAGGTCAGTGAGGGAGCAAGAGGAGCGCTCTCAGAGTCATTACACTGATCCGTTCCCTCCAGGGAGCCCACGTTCATTTCCGGCAGCAATCCTAAAGACACACACACACGCACAGAGAGAGAGAGAGAGAGAGAGAGAACACAACAGGAGGGACATCTCATAACCAGGCTGCTGTTCCCCTGGCCTTCTTCCTCATGAACTGACAGATACATTTTTTCCAGTCTTAGATTTATTCAGTTAATTCTGTTCGTTAATTTAAAATGAAGTAAACTAGCGAAGATTTCATTATTTTGCACTAGGACAAAAAATATACGTCAAAATGACTTTGAGTCACATCTCATAAAATGAATGTGCACTAAATATTTCAGACACTTCAGATTTCTGCTTTCAGTTTCATATCTATCTGTGAACAATATGTACACTTTTAAGTTTGTATTTATAACACAGGTATATAGGCATTGAGCTGGCACTCATTGAGCAGGGATTGTATCAGCTCTCAAACAAATTTTCAGAGAGATCTGTAAATATATTGTGCGCTTTTATTATGTCATTAATAGCTGTATTCTCTCTATTTGCCTTGGGCTGTAGTAGCAGTGTTGCTGGGAGGCGTTAACATCGTGTCCCTAATCTGTCCTCTGGCTAAAGAGCCTGTGTTTGCACAGGGCTTTGGAAGGGCCATGCTACCATTTATAACCTCTGCACAAACACCGGCAGGCTTTTAGGTTCTCTGACAAACTGCACTATGCTTTTATACACACACACACACACACACACACACACACACACACAGGGAATATATGGGCACAAAAATGCATGAAAAATAATTTTAAAAAGGCAGTAAAAAATGTCCTCTGGCCAAGAGAGCATTTAACAGCATGAGTAGTAACGAGCAATTACTGGTACTGGGTTATGAGCAAAAGAAGTTCTGGAAAAAGACACACACACACACACACAGACACACTGAAACTGCATGTGTCACGACACCGGGGTTTTCCAAGGATGCCTGGACACTGCAGAGATGAGTGGTGCGTGGGTGTAGGGGTGTATGTATATGTGTATGTTTATGACATTCTCTCTCTCTCTCTCTCTCTCTCTCTCTCTCTCTCTCTCTCTCTCTCTCTCTCTCTCTCTCACACACACACACACACACACACACACACACGCAAAGTTTGAACACCATCATCCGTATTGTATAAGAGAAGCCCATACTGTATAAGATGTGCAGAGTCTTTTACACAGGACACATTTTATATTTTGTTGGTTTTATATGGTTGAATAAAGCAGACGCATAATTAATTTCATATGAAATATCAATAGAAGGTGAGCAGAGGAACAAAACATTTGTATGACATTTGTACGGTTTTCTCACACTCGTCTCAGGTTTATTTGGCTCTGTTTTATTTTTTTATTTATTTATTTTTACAAAATTGATGCTGTGGTCTGAAGACATCTTGTTATCGTGCATCATAGTATAGATTCATTTGTGTACAGGCATGATGCCTTCCAGCTGTTTTTTCAAGCAGCTCAAATCAACAGCAGCTTGCAGAGAACAATATAATCTGTTAGATAGAATAAAATGTGTGAGGAAACTATCATCTTCCAATGGTTGGCATTAAATCAGGTAATGATTGCCATTTATTATGAGTAGTTTATGAGTAAGTAGCTTCAAATTATGGCTAATCATCGCCTGGAAATACATTTATAAATAGGTTCTACTGTAATGATTCTACTCTATGTTTCAACAATTGTATCAGAAACTGAAAAATGAAAAGTGATGAGTACAGACACCTTATAATGAATGAAAGTAAATAGATAATTGCCATGCTTTATTTCTCATTATAACGTCTTGGTGTCCCCAAAACATTGTGACTGGCTTACTGCTGTTTACAGTATAGACACTAGTATATACAAGTACATTTTGTCCAAAATGCATAATTTACATGCATTTCATGACATTTCATTACACTTTATTGTCATTTTTTCCTGTATTTAATATATCCTTGGCAGTGAACCCCCCCCCCCCCCCCACACACACACACACAAACAAACAGTAGGAGGCCCCCCTGCATCCCCTTCACCCAAGGAGCAGTTGGGAACATGTGCCGTGCCTTGGAGGTTGAAGGAAGAGACGTTGGGAACAAATAAATAAAAATGTCATTAATATTACCTTTCAATTCAGAAGTATGTGTCCACAAACTTTTGGCCATAGAACGTATTGACACCATTAATGCTAAGAGTCTGAGAGGCAGAGAGAAAATATCCTGTGCTACATTCAGTGTCACTGTGTTTAGTGTTCTGGATCAGAGAGAAGACTCTCTGAACATGCCTAATAAGTTTAGCCTTTACCCTTTCTAAGCTGTTTCTTGTGATTCCTGAAGGGAAGGCACAGTCATATCCCCAGCACTTGTCACTATTTATACGTTTTATGTAAAAGTCGTGTCAAAGTGTTCTCGAGTGACTGTAAATATATGCTAAGTGTGTGGGTAATGTTTGGGAAAGCTCATGTTAAATGATGTTTATTATAGCAGGAGGGTTCTGTTGATTGCGTCTCTTTCCCCCTTGAGAAAGCGGCGTGAATATTACATCAATTAAGACGTGCTTGTTTTATTTGGAGCCGTTTCCCTCCCCTCTCTCTGCCTGTCTGCCTGCCGCTTGGTGGAAAAGTCGAGGCGAATGCTTGAAGTAGAAATTTAGATCAGATCCACTCTTCTCTCATTAGGGCCATTGTCCTTGAGAGCTGCCTGCCTTGGGGTTATGCTGATAATGAGGTGTACAATACACTCAGGGGTAATTTTATACGGTTGCAAATGCACCCAAAGTGAAGCCACAGTGACTTGTATGAATCTAATACCCGTTCCCAGCTGGTCCACACTTAGGAGACCAGGCTGGATTTCTCAACTGAGAGGAGTGGGAGTGGTGTGTTAAGGCACAGGAGTTCACCACAGCGACACTGTTCCATGTTGAGATGAATTAGACAGATCGATTGTTAAATCGGTTGTCATTTTTATTCATTCATTCATTCATTCATTCATTCATTCGTTTTAAAGTCACCTTACTCAAAATTCAGTGGCATAAATTAGGCCTGTGTACAAGTTATGGAACACTTTACGCTTTCTTATCCAATATATTAAGCTCAGTAAATAAATCAGTGAGATTTTCGAGGAAAGGAGTCATATTTTAATTTGTTCCCTTTAAAAGCATGTGATCGAACTTCAGCATGCATAAATTGAGAGATTTGCAGTTTCTGTCTGTCTGTTAGTTTATTTAGAAGTGAAGTGTATTGTGGTATTAGCCTTTGGAACGTTTAGTGTAATCCATTCGTGTCCTTGCTGCCTGACTGTGTTATGTTGGTGTGTTCTGGTTTGAAGTATTTGAATCTCATTCCTCCTGAATTCCTTCCAATGTATGCAGACCCCACCATCCCTTTCCTGCAACTCAGTCGTGGAACATTTATTTGAAAACCCAGTGACTTTTTCACTTTCTTTTTTCCTGACTTTTCCTCTCGTAGAGTGTGAGATAGTTCCACTCTTTCCAGTATTTTTCTTTATTATTATTTTAATATAAATATAGCATAAACAAATATTGTCATTTGTATGTGTGTATTTTGACCTGAGTAAATATGAGATACCATTTCTCAAGCTCAGAATTTGCTTTATTGACATGACAAAATCACCCTTGTATTTTCAAAGCTTTAACAACATTACATAATACATACAGAATACAACAGCCTTTATGACTACATTTTACATTTTTACATTTATTTTACATTTTTATTTATTTATTTATTATTTTTCTACCAACTAGCAAGATTTTACACTTCAGTTCTTTTCTATGAGAATGCTAATTGCTAGTTCTGCTATTCCGAACTCCTAGCCAAGGACAATAGCATCAATGGGAATCGAACCTGAGATCCTCTGACGATGAGGCTATTGTTTAAACTGTTTTTATGATGTTTGAGTCTATCAATATCTATATCTGTATTAACTTAATGTTCTTTCACCGACACCTAGACCCTTCATTGGCTCGTGCTCTTCAGAGGAATGTAAATGCTCTATGCAGATTCCTCTGTGAGCTCAAATGCATATTGATAAGATGAATAAAGTATGAATGACTTCCAGCTTGTACATTTTTGATTGTATCACCTTTAACAAAAGCAGTGGTAGAGTGTGCTAAACTCTCCGAGCACAGGGAGGGCAAGTGAGGCTGGCGGGTTTTTTTCTTACTGCTTACATTAGCAGACTCTTACCACTGCTTTAATCAGGATACACTGCCGTGAGAAAGATCGTTTCAAAGTGCAGAATGATAAATTGTTTATATATCAAGTGTCTATTTGAAAGAGGTTATTCCATATTATTCAGCCATATATATATATATATATATATTACTGACAGAGTGGTTTATAAGTGAATATCTGTTTTGTTTTTAGTGTTTTATCTATTGTTTGTGTGTCTCATGCACCAGGTCTTCCAGAAAGTTCCTTCACCTGTGACTGTGAGCTGTGACCTCCCGTGCCCCCGGCCTTGAAGAGTGAGGTACAGTCCCGTCCCCCCACACCATCTTCCTTTTAAAGTTTTCTCAGAAATTCTTTCTCATAGCTCTTCCACGTTTCCACTCAGTAAATACATCACACACCTCACACAGCAGTGTCTCCACATGTGACCAAGGATCGGGCGCAGGCCGCGGCAGAGCTGATCAGTAAAAGCAGTGTTTGAAGTGACTATATAATGTACCAAAGGCTTTGAAGTTTTGAGTGTTCAGAAGTGCACTGTTTAGGTGTGAGTAAATAAGTAGTATTCAGAAAGTAACAATATATATATATATATTGTGTGTGTGTGTGTGTAATTAAAAAGGAATGTGTTATATTAATATAAAATAATGAAAATATTTTAGTATATCTATTTATTTATGTATGTATTATTATTTTTTTCATTATTTGAATGTAACAGTGGACCTCTGCAGTGTGTTAGATGTTAGGAGTGAAACAATAGAAATAGGCTATAATTAATTGGAGGTGGGGGTGGGGGGCATTAACATTCATTACAACCCATCAACTTTTTTTTTTATATCTTTCTGCTGGAAGGTTACATTCTGCAGATGCGTCCTGTTCTGATGGTGACTGTGTGTTTGTGAAAAGCCTAAGAGCCGAAAGCGGTGAACAGGCCTCTCGCAGTGAGTTAGTGGGCTTTTCTAAGGCTGCTATGAAACCTTTCATTTTTCATCCTCCGCACCTGACTAACAGTCTGTGGTGTAAAATCACCTTCCCACAGGCCGAGCTCTCGGGGTGGAGGTGATGGATTTGCGAAAGCCTCGTAGCGGCCGGGTGAGAATCCATCTTTCTCAGGGTCCCGTACGTTGCTTTTGTGGGGCCTCAGCAATGACATCTCACTCTCAGCTCCCGCCAAATCCCATCCCAGCCGCAGCAGCCCCGGATCCCAGTCTCCTCCTCGGTGAGGGATTGAGGTTGTTAGAGGTAATATTGTTGAAGCATAAAAGGGCTTTTAGTGACCAGAGCCGGCCATGTTCACAGCGCTCTAACCGAGCATGATTGATTCTGTACGCTGTGTGAACACTGTAACAAAGTCAAGGCAAAGTGTTGCTGCTGCAGACTGTGTATATCCTGCCCTACGGCACATATGAAGGAGATAGATTGGTACACACAGGGCAGTGTGTGAGCAGATGGACAGTAATATCATTTTTGTTTTCCTGCGGGTGAGGTTTTCAGATAAACGATGACTGTGAGGTTAAAAAATGGAGAAAGTCTTTTAAGGATATTTTATTAGGTGCATAATGTAGGGCTTTTATCTGTAAATGAGCTTTACACGTGGTGCGAAATAATGTGATGGCTGTGTGAAGTGTGTAAGACATGAAATAACGTAGACCAGGGCCTTTTCTGGATTGATGATTTTATGGTTTGTCTTTGTTTCTTCAGAAATGATTATCGCTCGAATAGAGACACACAACTCTTTCACCTTTTCTGGTATTTTTAAATATGACAAAACTTTCTGCCTTTAGTTGACTATTTAAACCTACTCTGAACTACATGTTTTACATCATAAAGTTCATTAGCCTCTTTGTTGGCACTTTGTATCGCTCTTGCTCTTCTGAATAATAAAGAAGACTCTAAGGTGCTGCTGCCCTTCCTATAGCTGTGTGTTCTTGTCCCCATTGTCTTTAAGTGGAGCACAGGACCAGGGTCTGGCCGTCGTCCAGGCTCGCTTTAGCTCAGCTGCAGGAAAAGGGGACAGAGCCGTCAGAGGAGACAGGGACAAATCAGCTTTCGATGAAGTGTTTTAAGTGCTGTCATTCCATCAGTCAGCGAGCTCTGCCATGAATTAGCCGGCCTCCAGTGGCCAGTGAGGAGACAGGGGGCATAAACAAACAGGGCTCAGCACAGGGAAAAAATGGATGAGTGGCAAAATATAAGGACGGATGTTACCCAGTGTTGTAAATATGCTTCATTATCGCCCCTCCTCCAAATCTCAGCCACTAACAAACAGCATCGCAGGGCCAATACCTGGCTATATAGAGTTTTCTAGTGCGTAGACAAGAAAGTCATCAAAATCAAGAAAAGGAAGTCTGGACTCTCAAAATGTGGTCTGTAAAGGTATATTTTCTTACAAAATCACTACAAAAAAAAATACAAATAAAAATTTGATATAAAATGTTTTTATATCAATGTAAATTTTTTAATTAAAATTGTACCACATTTTTTAACAGTGGTTAGTCATTGAAGTCATAGTCCACACTCTCAAAGCTTTGTCTTTAAAAGTTTTTTTCTTTTTTTTTAATACAAAAACACACTTGGCAAAAACAATTAAAACAATCAAACTTTTTATTGTTATTTATTTGAATTTAAATTCACCCAAATTTCTCACTGGACATTAGTCTAATGAAATCCATCCTAATATTTAGGACGACTCCCCCAGTCACTTATAATGCCATCAGCCCGGGAAGGTAAAGGCTAGCACATGCTTCTTCCGGGAAACATTCAGACATCTTCTCTTTACAAACTGCTGCTGACTGTAACTGGACAGCTCAACACTCTGGAGGAGAACAGTGACGGCCCAATTTCTCATTTCAACCAGTAAATGCTTGTGCTGGCAAGCATTGAATTTCCTCACTGTGGGACTAATAAAGGAATATTTTATGTTAAGCTTGTGTGATTGAGAAAAAGGGGGTCAATTAGGGCTGGACAATAATTTAATATCAATAATTATCGCAATATAAAATGTTCCATTAACAGCTAATTGATTTTTAAACACATTTTCAATATTTCAATTTACGTTATTTACAGCATCTGTCACTGACTGACGTTCATTACAGGGCACTGCCATCAGTTCATTTTTAATGTTAGATTAAAAATATTAATATTGACAAAGCCAAGAGGTTATTGTTTGATGGTGATTTCATGTTGCTTTCAATTCTGGGCCATTTTTTCTGTGGCTTTTTTTGTTGTTCATATCGATATCGAAAATAAAGAACTATATCGTGATATAAATATTGCAGGTAATACAGCAGGTAGTGTCGCAGTCACACAGCTCCAGGGACCTGGAGGTTGTGGGTTTGGTTTCCTCCCACAGTCCAAAAACACACGTTGATAGGTAGATTGGCGACTCAAAAGTGACCGTAGGTGTGAGTGTGTGAGTGAATTTGTGTGTGTGTGTTGCCCTGTGAAGGACTGGTGCCCCCTCCAGGGTGTATTCCCGCCGTGCGCCCAATGATTCCAGGTAGGCTCTGGACCCACCGTGACCCTGAACTGGATAAGCGCTTACAGATAATGAATGAATGAATGTATTGTCCAGCTTTAGGGTCGATCTTGTCCATGCAGTGATTAAGGCCAGTTGTGCTCTCTTGGTCCCCTGGCCTCAAAAGGCTGAGGCATCACCTTGGGATCAAACCGGTGAACTCCTGATGAAGAGCCCAATGCTTAGAACACTCTGCCATTTGGAAGCAAATCTTCTTCCATCAATTCTTTAATAAAGTAATTGTTACTTAGCATAGTGAGTTATAATTTCTTGTAATGTCTTTTCTATATAATACCATGCTAAATCCAATGCCTTTGACCCTCCAACTTCAGCGTGTTCAGCGTGCATGTTTACTTCACTAGTGCCTTTCCTTCCTCTTCTCTCAGAAAGTCCCTGAGCAGGCATGTTGCCAGCTTGGCCTCTGTAGGTTTAGTTAAGGCTTTTTGTCTTTGTCTTATGCAAATCCATGGACATGAGGGCGAGGGGCATGCCATGAGCAGTCGACCCACGTAGGCAGCATGTCGGGGGGAGTGATGGAGAGTATAGCCACGGCCTGGCTGTCCTTCTTTCACAGATCGTCCACAGTGAGTGGCCACCATGGTCCATCACTGTCCGGACAGCCACAGCATACTACTGTGATTATGACCATCATTCTCCTTCAACACCTCTGACTGAGAGCACTCCGCCTATCACATACACTTCTAACACCTTTACTGTTACGACGGTGGCTTTCCTCTGAATTCGTTGAATGTAATGTTACAGCTGTGGGACTGATCCGTCTGGATCCCTCTGAATGATCAGATGGAGATGGATGAGGTTTAAGGTGGGTGTTGTAGTAATGTCAGGTATGGTTTTGATCATTTTTATCATTTGCAAATGAACGGGCTCTGTGTGTTTTCTTTGTATGTGTGTGTGTGTGTTTGTGTGTTGTGTTCTGTAGGAGGTTTGTGCTGCCCCCGGGCTGCCCCTGCCTCATGTCCTGCGCGTCGCTGTAGCTCAGACTCCGGAGGCTGGAGGTGGACAGAAGGGCAGAGAAAGTGCTGAGGCAGGACAAAGCTGCAGGATCCCTGGGAGGACAGCATGAGGAGAGGGGGTGGGGGTTTAGCACATGCGTATTCTTACACTCGCGCACTGGGGCTTCGTGGAAATGACACTGGTGAGAATGAGAGAGAGGAGGGTGTTGTGTGACTGGCAGTTGAGGCGTTTTTTTTCTTCCTTTGGTCAAACTCGCTGATACAGTCACAGCCTCAGTTTATCCTGACAATAGAGCTACCCTTACACCTCCGCCACTTCTGCTTTCTCCAACAGCCCTGCTGCTAAAGAACACCAATAAACAGGGAAATAAACAAGTATTCATTCAAACAAATATAAGACATCGACCCTTGAGGCCCTCAAGGACTCCTATAGGACCTACTTTGGAACAATAACAGAATAATAATTATTTGTTTTAATTCCACACAAGGACATTTCAGTGTAAGTGCAGGTGTCATGGCGGCGTTTGTGCATTACCCAGGTATTGATACAGCTGTTAAAGCCCATTAATTGAATGATGTAATATGTAAATATTGATAAGCTGTAGGATTATGTTAAACATTGTATTTTTCTGTCAATGTGCATGTTTCATATTAATTGGAGTTTTACTATATTAATTGGAGTCTTTATTATAAATAGAGCTATTTAGAGTATACCCTTCTCTGTCACACAACAGCTGGATGGCTCAAACGCAGGTATGATGATATAATTTCACTGATAAACATTCAGACAGAACCTCACAGCAGTTAGGATGACGTATTAGCTGTGTTCTAAAAGCTAGGCTGCAGCTGAGAAGGCAGGGTCCTCAGTATTCCTGTCCTGCTAAGGCCCCTAGTTTGTAGTACATAATAAAACAAAAGACTGTAAAAAAATGTACAAAACCATCAGCTATGTGATACAAAAACATAAATAAATAAACATTAAGACAATCTTTCTGAAAGCTGTTCATCTCACTGAAAACACGTCCATTACATACTTCCTTACTGTGACGCACACACACAAAAATTAGTCATGTCCTGTAAATGTTCTTGTAAGATTGTGTCTGGATTCATCTGCCAACTTTTGTATGTGCACACAGAGGAATACTGAGGAGGGAAGGCCATGAAGGATCTGTACCCTCAGGTTGCACCTTCAAATGTTTGGTTAGCTGCTGTCGGTGGCTCCAAAGTGTACAATTTCTAGAACGAAAAGTGACTGCTTCAGTACATTTTGTTTAATATTTATTAAACTGATTAGCATATGTTTGGCATGCGGGTAGAACAGGTAGTAGAGTTTGGTGTGTTCTCCCCATGTCCGCAAGGGTTTCCTCCAGGTGCTCCAACAACAGATGTTGGTAGGTGGACTGGCTACTCAAAAGTGTTCATAGCTGTGAGTGTGTGAGTGAATGTGTGTGTGTGTCTCCCTGCAAAGCACTGAGTGATCCCCAGTAGGCTCCAGACACATGAACTGGAATAGCGATTACAGACAATGAATGAATGATTAGCATGATTTTTTAGTAAAATGTCTTATGGGAGAGGTTTTTTATGGGAAGATGAGAGCCCGTGTGCTTCTTATGGTTCTGTACACTGCAGTGTTTACGTTAAAATAAATATGGCTTTAGTGCCTTATTCACTGCTGTGAATACTGCACTTGGTCTTGTATTATACGTCTGGGTCAAAGCACTTCCACCTGGCTGGTTAAGGAGTTGTGTTGTGTCTGCCCTGGGACTGCCTGCCTGAGTGTCCCGCACACCCTCCCTGTCCCATCCTCCATCCTCCACCTGCTCCAGGCGAAGGAAACTGGAGATGGAGGCACACAGTCTAAATATAGCAGTGCAGGGTGAAGACACTGTGTTTGGGCTTTAAGGTTAAAAATATAGATATCCATGTAGAGTCAGAGCAGAACAGCGTCGACTTCATGAATCAAGTTCAGCTTTCTGGCGGCACTCTCTAACACTATCTGGGCTGAGTTCCTCGCTCTGCTCCCTGAGCTGCTGAGAGCTGCTGCCTCGGCTCATTGCCTCACATTGTGTGTGAGTGTGTGTGTTTGTTTTCCTCTGTGTATTCCTAAGTGGCCTCAGAGGCAGGAAGAGTGATATCTTCAGAATATTAATGTTCTCAGGTTTTCTTTAGGACTCTGTGACTTTTGCTCGTCCTATATTCATAATTGTATCTGTCCTGTGAATAGATTTATCCTTAAAGCAGTGTGTTTTGAGAGTGGCAAACTGTGACATATGTCCACAATATTCAGTATTTCAACTATTCATGTATTTGGCTGGGCATTAGATTATCATGGGTAGCATTTATCTTTTTTTTTTGGTCTCTTTTGTTTCTTTCTCCACCTTTGTGAAGGGAGTGGTGTGTAATATATTTATTAGCTGTGTATCTGAGGTTGTGAAGGCAGTGAACTTTTGGTTTTAACAGGCGTGCTTTCGAACAGTGCTGGATTTAGCCTACAGCGTGTGGCTTAATTCCACTTTGCTAATTATTTTCATGTTGCGGGGATCTCAGTATGGTGCTTCACTCTAGTCTGAAAAGATCAGACTCAGCAGAAACAGCAGAGGCGTGTCTGTGTGTGAGTCTTCATGCGTGCACATGTTCATATGTGTTTGTCTCTCTTGTAAGTTTGGAGTAATATAGTGCTGCTGTTGAAATAAAAAAAATTGTAAATTAATTTGATCTTTTTTTTATTACATAATTTAAAATCAGTTAGTTTGTATGTGTTCACTTACTTACACAACAATTATTATATTATTAAGTATTTCAATAGTTGGACCAAAAAAAAAAACAGTAAAGATACTTATGTATTTGTTTATTGAGGCAAATCATGTCCTTATTCCAGTATGTGATTATTTGTCCATTGAGCACTCTGTTTCACTGTGTTGTTGCATTGTTGTGTGCCCACTACAAACTGTACATACATTGCATTTTTCTGTATCCCGAGGTATCACTTTAAAAAGTTAAAAGAAAAAAAAAACTTTCTATCCTTGCACTGGGCCATGTTATGCTACAGCCAGAGTTGCTGATCAGCAGTATTTAGTGAGATATATTCAAGGAGAAGCTCCATCTCCGGCTCCTCAGGCAGGGCCTGCAGTCAGCCCTGCTCTCCCTGCCTCACCACCTCCGCCATTTGCTTGTTAGTATTATTCTGTGTGTCTAATTAAACTTAGCCTGCGCTAAAGTAGCTTCTCTTATGAGCTGTTTAACTGGAGGGGGGAAGAACACAGAGCCTCTGTTATTCTTTGAAACAGTCTCGCTCCAAAAGCACAAAGCACTGTCTTTTGTTTGGGTCATTATTGTGCACTTTTGTTAGCATTTTGACTGTTCCCTGCCAAATGCTAAATGCTAAGTGCTAGGTCATTAAAGAGCACTCTCCAACATCTCTCATAAGAGCTATTTCTCTCTCTCTCTCTCTCTCTCTCTCTCACTGTATTTCTCTCACTCTCCCTCTCCTCTTCCTGCTTCCTGAAGGGTAACCGGGCCACAATTAGTAAAATGGAATCGGCTTTCACCACCTGGTCCAATCTGCGGTCGCTCTTTTTTTAGGAGCAGATACAACATGTCAAACTGGCCGACATTGATTTAATGGAAAGCTTTTGTTGAGAAATCAAATGTATCTAAACCAATATGTTTGTTGTTTTTTGAAGTTTGCTTCTTGAGTTTTGCACATGAGCTATGCTAATGTAGCTATTTATAAACACCTCAACCGTTACCGTGGTACCAACTGCAAGCCTAGATCACTACACACTTGTTTTAAACACAGATTTTATATCAAGATGTTAAAAGGACGTTAAAAAACCCACAAAAACAACACACGACTACACGACTAGTAAACCAAAGCTTAAAATTACTACCTGCCTGACTGTGCTTTCCGAAGCCCACGGTCCCTGTTAAGAGAGAGGGTTTTGTGACATCACCATCTACATTCCAGGAAAAGACTTGTGCATGTGCTAGTGAAAAATCTGCCCAGGACCATGGACCAAAAAGTGAGTAGAACCGAGTAGAGTAGGTACCATGCAGTGGAAAAGTGCTTAAACTGATATTTTAGAGTGAGATTTTCAGGTGTAAAACTAGGAAACCACTCGTCTAACGATGAATGTGACTTTTGAAAACAATGTCTCACTCACAGCACATACAGGAAAAATGTAGACTACATAGGGCACTTTAAGGACTGGTCTGAGACCCCTGGTCTATGAAAATGTTATGGTTAAAAGCGAGTATGTGATTCATGCAGTTTTCGTAATGACAGCTGAGGGAAAACAAGCTTCTGCTAGCTGCATTAACCTTCATATCACCAGTGCAAAATTGATGTGGCACAGTTCAGACAACAGACATGCCTCAGTTGACTGGCTATAAAAAAAGTCATATTATAAGGCTTTTTGTACGTTTAATATTTTTTACCCACCTATTATTTTCAATTAAATTTAATCATAATGTTCTAACATTAAGGTGTAAAAATCACTAAATCATGAAATGCAATGAGCAATAAACACTGAAGTGTGTTTTAACAATACAGAAGTGTTTTGGTGGATTTTTATTGATTCTGCTGCGGTGTCCTAAAGGAGAGTTCAGTGCTTATGGGGCTTGAGTGGCACACCTCTCTCCTCCCCCTCACTTCACCTTCAAACACTACCCTCGCCCTCCTCGTTAGCTTGATGAACGAGCCGGGTTGGCAGGAAAGTGCTCTGCTTGAGTTTCGCCTCGTCTGTCTGCTTTTCTCCTAACTCAGATTCATTTCAAACTCGTACACACTGAGAAAAGCCACAGCGCCGTTATGAATACCCTGTAGCTTTGGTGATGTCACCCTGGCCTGAGAACAGCTGCCACTTTCCTGTGCCCAGTACAGGTACGGCAAGGCCCCAAGAGAGATGAGTGAAAAGGTTACGAATTTTTTTACTATCAAATATATGCATACTTTATTTCAGCTCTTCCTAATCACTTTAAAGTTATGCAGATAAATTAAAATGCATGGATCTATGAGATCAATTCAGTGATGAGACTTCAGCATCTTCTAAATGGCAAAATCGGTCAAGTGTATAATTTGGATACATTATATAAATACATGATACATTATTTAAATCTATAATAAATACGATATTAAAAATATGATTCTGAAAATATTATCCAACTGTGCTGAACACTGAGTATTGGAAACTGACCAACGTTGAGAGCAATACATTTTTAAAAATGAATAAATAAATAAATAAATAAATACCTCTAGAACACTGCTAATGACCATTTTGATTTAACATTGACATCTGGAATCTTGAAAGATACTCTGTGCTTCATTTGAAACATGCAATGTGTACAACATGTACTTAACCTGGTAGCAGTTATACAGAGTCCTAGCATAGAGCAGCTGCTGGTTTCCATTTCTGACATCAGACAGAAGTGCTTTGGTCATACAGTCATATAATACTAACATGTACCGGACTGGCAGAAGGCCTTGCATGACTGTCCTTTCTCACATAATTGCACATGATTAAGGAATAAAAACATGGTTCGTAGCTTTGTAGTTTTATTGTTGTTTTTCTAACACATTAGGCCTTTGGTTCAGCTTTTGGAGACTTAAACAATGGGAGAGCTGTCTCGGTTTAGTCGGTCCTATGTCTGCTGTGAACTGATTAGAAGTACTTTAACATCACCTCTGTGAAGTTTGTCTGTGTCTTTCTGCTCGAGTAAAGGGTTACCTCAGTGCACCTAATAAACTGGCGGAGCCAGGCAGATGAAGTACGGCCTATCAATGCACATAAATGGGCTGTGTCCACAGGCCATAGGCCTAAGTGCACCTTACTTACAGCCCACACTTAATGCTTCCTGTACAAACATATCTATTTTTAATAACTGCAAACTTAATGGCCCCACAGATCATGGTCAATGTCCCTCTTACTTCACAACAGTATATGAGTATGGTATTTGCATAGATTTCCAGTATATTTTTTCTGCAGTGTATCCCTTTTTTTAGGGTTTGCTTCTCCTAAACATTGATCATAATGTAAGTATAAGTTAGGACTGCATAACTCTTACATGTGGCATTATTGATGTGATATTATGTAATTACTAAATTATATCCTTTGCAGGGTAATCAATTCTTTTTATATTAAATGTAAATGTAAATGCTTGATTTTAGATTATGAAGCATACTCCTGGCTGGATTTAGGATCTCAGTGTATGGTACAAATTACTGCTTTAGTGCAAAAGTATATTATGTTTATGTAGCTTTAGTAGTAGCTCATTTATTTCTACAAGAAAAGCTAAATCAATATCATGTGCGGATTGTATCAGATGCTACAGAGAATGCAGTTGAACACCTTTGTCTCCAGAGAATCAAGAGGAGCCTCTGGCTTGTAAGGTGGCAGAAAATGTGAGATGTTTTTTTTTTTCTGTCAGTTAAACTGTAAAACTGTTAATGTGCTTAACTATTATAAAACCTTTTTTTTTTTTTTTTTTGCACATGCATTATTGCTGTTGAACTGTAATATACATACACACACACACACGCACACAATATGTAGGCATGTATACAGCCTAGAAACACTCTTGGTACACACTGATAAAATTTTACATAATTTCTTCATTAATAAACTACTACATCAACACATTTATAGCTAAAAGCATTTAAACTAAAAGCTATAATTCATGCTGAAGTAATATATTTCATTTATGTATCAATGAAATACACATTTTATTCAAACAAATTTTGTGTGTGTGTGTGTGTGTGTGAGAGAGAGAGAGAGAGAGAGAGAGAGAGAGAGCTTAGGCAGTCAAGCGTGCTGAGCAGAAGCAATATAATTGCCCTAATCAAAGGTCTTAATCAGCCATTAGTGTCCTCTCTGCGGCATGCTCTAAAGCAGCATCTGTTAGCGCTGGCTGAAGGCTGAGGGATGGTGACCTCTGGGCTGGACTGCTCCTGTCCTGCTGCTGGACTTGGACATGGCCTGCTACTCTGAAATATCCTAGAGATGGAGAGGGACTGAATGACACTCGCCCTAGAAAAGCTACCTGAGCTGTAAATGTAATATCACTTTCAGTGTGTGGGTAACAGTTCATCATATAGTTTCAAGTTCAAAAGTTTAGAGTGATTCTGAATTATTATTTTTAACATATAACATCCATCCATCCATTATCTGTAACCGCTTATCCAATTTAGGGTCGCGGGGGGTCCAGAGCCTACCTGGAATCATCGGGCGCAAGGCGGGAATACACCCTGGAGGGGACGCCAGTCCTTCACAGGGCAACACAGACACACACACATTCACACCTACGGACACTTTCGAGTCGCCAATTCACCTGCAACGTGTGTTTTTGGACTGTGGGAGGAAACCGGAGCACCCGGAGGAAACCCACGCGGACACTGGGAGAACACACCAACTCCTCACAGACAGTCACCCGGAGCGGGAATCGAAGCCACAACCTCCAGGCCCCTGGAGCTGTGTGACTGCGACACTACCTGCTGCGCCACCGTGCCGCCCCATATATATATATATATATATATATATATATATATATATATATAACATAACTTTATTTTATTTTATTTATTTATATTTTGGAAACAGGGCAGGTCACATGCTTATAAAGTTTATAGAACTGACTGAGTTGATCCGACAGCTTGAGATCAATGCATGTTGGTGCTTTTGGGCAGACCTGTGAAGAATGTGTAGTGTGGAGATTGTAAAGATTTGATTGGACAAGTACAAGGACACCACTAACAGAAAACCTCTAAAAAATATTACATTTCCTTCTCTGTTTTATCTTTAAAAACCTATGCATTATCTTTACTAATGTTATAAGCATTTTTTAAATATTTAATTGTATATACTTGTGTGCTTCCTGTGTGTTTTATAATAGCGCCTCTAAATGAAAAGCTTGAATGTGTATCTTTGATTAGTTGCAGTTAGCAGTTAACTGTGAAGGGTTGAAAGTCTGTGGATGAACTGGTAATGAATTTGTCTTTCTTTTGCTGAGGCCATGTGCTCTGTGTCTATGGTCTTATGGGCAGTGGTGGCGTTTGTTTTAGAAGTGGATTGAGGAAGAGTGTGTATGTGAGGCAGCAGCAGGGGGGCTGGAGTCAGTGTGTCTGCTTCATGTGTTTTCCACTCCAGACATAACTGCTGTGTTTACAAGGCTCAGTGGCTCTCACTGTTAAATGATTGGAGTAAAAGGGGGGTTAAATTGTCTCTCTTTCTCTCTCTCTCTCTCTCTCTCTCTCTCTCTCTCTCTCTCTGTCTCTGTCATAGTTCTGGTTAACCAGCTAAAAGAATGCTCCTTTCTCCATGTTTAATTACAGGCTAGGCTTGCTGTCACCCTGCAAAAGCCCATTACTCTAGGGATTCAACTATGAAACATAAATAAATAAATAAACACAAATAAGTTGCACTCCATATTTGCAGTGGGCTTTGCTGGGCTTAAATCTGACCAGAGAGACAGAGAAATGTAAGGATCTGTGAGAATGGCTTTTAAAAGAGCCCTCTGCTGGAGTTTTTTTTAATGACTCTTGAATGTGGGTTGGCCACAGTTAGGCCTGCGGGACTCTGCTAGTCATGCAGTGTGTACATTCTGATGCTGACTATAGCCTGCCATGCATCTCCTGAGCTCTGTCAGGGTCAAAACCCTAAGGCTGGAGCCTGAAAAGAAGCAGAGCCTGTCATGGTCGTGGGGGCGTACACCCCCTTCCTCTAAGGTAACAGAAACATGTACATACTCAGTCCTGTGTGCATTTATATACACACAGTAATGCATACCAACAAATGCATTTGTCTTAAGCTGAAGGTTTATCTTTTTTTTTTTTTTTCACTTAATCTAGAGTTGGCCCTCTTTTCATGCCAAAATATGAAAAACTGTGTGAATACTCTATGAATAACACATTTTCACGTTTTTTTTTTTAACAAATGTTTCTTCAGGCACTTATAAACATATGATATCAGCTGTAAATGAACATGGACATGATACATTGCTTCATAATATTCAGAGTGTAAATGTTGCCAATACATAACACCTACTGTAGGACATACAGTGTAATGGAAATCATCAGTTAAAACCCTAAAAATGTGTTTTTGTTTGTCAATTTTACGTAATTACATTAAAAAACACCTTAAAAGTGCTGCAGATGTTACTCTGCACCTCCAGCTTTATTCTGTATGCACAGATCTGTTAGTGTGAATTAGTGTGAATCAAAGTTCACCTGAAAATAACAACAAAAATGACCAAAAATAACAACAAAGTCATTCATTCATTCATTCATTCATTCATTATCTGTAACCGCTTATCCAGTTCAGGATCACGGTGGGTCCGGAGCCTACACAGATTCATTGGCCGCAAGGCAGGAACTCATCCTGGAGGGGGCGCCAGTCCTTCACAGGGTGACACACACACACATTCACACCTACGGACACTTTTGAGTCACCAATCCACCTACCAACGTGTGTTTTTGGACCGTGGGAGGAAACCAGAGCACCAAGAGGAAACCCACACAGACACGGGGAGAACACACCAAACTCCTCACAGACAGTCACCCGGAGCGGGACTTGAACCCACAGCCTCCAGATCCCTGGAGCTTTGTGGCTGCTACACTTCCGTTACTGTGCCGCCCCAACAAAGACATGTTAAATGTTTTTTCTTTGTGTGAGAAATAAGGTCTCAGACTAAATAAAGCCTCTGCTAATGAGCAATGAGAGGTGAAAGAGGAGGAATGAGGTCTTTGCTGTGATGGCACTCGCATGTGTCTGCAGATTTTCTGGTATCAAAAATCAGCTGCCACTAGAAGTGTTGGTAGAAAACATTTAAACACAATTTAACAGTGCTTTTTAAACAATGAGTTGGTTTGCTCAGGTCTAGAGATGACAGGTGGTGTGTGTTGAGTATTATGCTTTAACAAAGTCACATTGGAGCCTGCTTTTGCTAATAACATTGACCTTTATGGGTTAAGTCTGATATTCTGGAATTAGTGGGTTAAACACACCACCCTGTCACATTAGGGGGTGTCACCTCCTGTGTTTTGGCAGTGAGTACGAGTGTGTTGCTCTTACCTCTGTCTGGTTGGCTGTCAGTATGGAGAGTTTAGCTGTAGATCCCATGTCTAGAGACAGGTCTAATTTACTTGCTTGTAATACTCTTCTTACATAAGACTTTCATCCTCAGAGCTCAGACTGGCCTACACCACTCAGCTCTGATTATGAACAATGACAACAGAGTCCTTCCACACACCACAGACTCAGAGGCCGAAAAGAGTCTGTTTAGAGTCATCAAAGCACTAATATTCAAAAGTGATAATAACCACTCTGAAGTTTGTATGTTTTTCCTGACGTAACATTTTAACTAAGGTTCTAACTAATAGTTTATAGGAAGCTGTATGATATTCAGAGTTGAATTTGTGATTTGAAAAAAATAAAAATGTTTTTGTACATCAGCAGTTTAATACGTGGTGATGCCTCAGCCATCTGTGACTGGTAGTACAAGAGAGTGCAGTTGGACTTGCTTTCTTTGGAAAGTGAGAAATGGCTGTGCCTTTCCTCCCTTCATTCCTTAGCAAAGACAGATGCGCTGTTCTCCCTGTTACAGATCAGTGAAGCATCAGTGACTTTGAAACTGTAATATTTAAGTAAAAATACCTACTATTCCTTTAATGACAGTTCAAAAAGAAGCAGTGGTTTGTTTCAACCACCACTATTCCTTAGTGGATGGATGTGTTGTCTTACCCTCATGAGTAGTATGGTGTGATTGGGGAATTCTGAGTTAATGTGTGGAAAAGCAGTGATGGAAATTGAGTAAGAATTGAGAAGGTTCAGTGGAAATAAAATGAACTTGTTGAATGATAGTATAAAATAGATCATGTTTCAAGGTAGACAAATTATCATTAAATTATTATAAATAGACACCTTAAACAATGCAAAAGCCGTATGCACTGCTTATTTAGATAAACAATGTACAAATTAATTATTGAATAAAAAAAAAACATGATTCCAAAGTATGAATGGAGTGTATGTGGTATGTTACTTGTGTAACAACACGCTGCAAACAATATCAAGTCCTTGAAGATTGTTTGATTTAAAGGTTAATGTAAATATGTCTAACTGCTGACACTTAATAAAACACATTTAAATCAATCAAATTCCAAAGAGGCGGGATTATCAACTTGTCCACAGAGATGTGTCCAGTCTCTGCCACTGTCTTAACCCAGGCACAGGAAGTGTTCAATATTCAGCTGCTAAATATGCACATGATGCCCTGTACTAGTCCTTCACCTTGAATAAAACCCCCATCTCTATCTCTCTCTCACACACTCTCTCACTTGCATAAGCGTCCACTTAATGAATTGAACAAGCTTACTTTCATATGCAGGCTATAGGAATAATGTGCGGGATTGTGTTTAAAGGTGGGCCACAGCAATTATGACCTTTATGAAGACATTGCCATCATTTATCCTTCTACTTTCTCTGCAGAGGGCTGGAAACTTTCACTTTAAGCTCCAGATCACACGCAGTCAGGCCTGTACCCATCGAGGTGGGGCTGATCCAATTCTCAATATTAAAATGATCTTTGTTTCACATTGGACTGTTTTCAGAATGATGATTAACATTTGATTATTAAGCTGTCAACAACGTGAAAAGTTAATTACCAACAAAAACCTTCCTTAACTGCCTCATCATAATAAGCTAGATATTTATTTTTTTTTATTAAAGTGGGCAAAATTAGACCCCCTTTCCACAAGGTAACACAGTCCCCTGAGGTCTTAATGAAAATGAGGAGCAGGAACTCTGGACTTAAGCAGCGTTCTTTCTTCTCTGATCTTGTTTGCACCATAATCAGTACAGCTATACATTTGCACTTTACACTTATAGTGGAATGGAACTTACACTTGTGTGTGTTCCATTCCATTTAATGTATTATTTGCACTCTCATATAAACCAGGGTTAAGAGCTGAGATATTTAGAAAAAGACAGACAACTATAAAGGTGCACGCTACGTTAGAAGCAGCACGTGATCAGAACGGCTTGTTTTATCATATGTTTTAAAACACAAAACACTGACTGGTTTGTTTTAATTCACAGCTTGTGGGATAGTAAGGGCTCCAGATCCCAAATTAATGGGAATGCAAATTCGTTTTCATAGTATGCACCATTTAAAAAAATTAAATAAAAAAAGAATCTATAAATGGGGCGGCACGGTGGCGCAGCAGGTAGTGTCGCAGTTACACAGCTCCAGGGACCTGGAGGTTGCAGGTTCAAGTTCCACTCCGGGTGACTGTCTGTGAGGAGTTGGTGTGTTCTCCCTGTGTCTGCGTGGGTTTCCTCCGGGTGCTCCAGTTTCCTCCCACAGTCCAAAAACACACGTTGGTAGGTGGATTGGCGACTCAAAAGTGTCCATAGGTGAATGTGTGTGTGTGTGTCTGAGTTGCCCTGTGAAGGACTGGCACCCCCTCCAGGGTGTATTCCCGCCGTGCGCCCAATGATTCCACGTAGACACTGGACCCACCGCGACCCTGAACTGGATAAGCGCTTACAGATAATGAATGAATGAATAATCTATAAATGAAGCTAGTTATTGCTAAACGATAATTAGTGGAACTTCCCTTTTAAATATGCAATAAAAAAAGAGGATAGGATGATGAATGAGTTGATCGTTGTTAGGAAGACGAGAAATTTTCAAAAGACCAAAGGGAACATCAACAATTTTTGATACCGTATTGAAATCATTGAGTTGGTTATGTTTTGTTTCGTAGTGAAGAGCTGAAGTGTGCAGCTTAATAGTTTAAGAAGTGCTCTGACAAGCCTCGATTTCCCAGCTGGACTGGGTAATTTACACAGTCCTCTCAAACACTCCCCTCGTATGTTGTGGAGTGTGTTAGTGTGCAGCTCATTATTAGCGCTGTTCTCCTGGCCGGTCCTCTCCTGAGAGTCACCACAGCTGAGCCTATGGATGACAATATCTCTCCCTCATATAAGCCACCATTAAACTCTACCAAACACAAACCCAGCAGCTCCAAACTGAACTGGCATCTACCCTGCATTCACACACACTACTGCACTGGAATGCAGAACTCCCTCTCTGAAAACACACACACACACACAAGCACTCACTCAGCTGTGTAGTGCACTTAAAGCTCTCACACACCACGAGTGTTTACAAATCCCCTCTAACCCCAGCAGAGTAACTGAACACGGATCAGCTGCGAGATCTGCTTCAGCTCCACTGTCTGTAAGACACAGTGGGCAGAGAGAATGAATGAGAATGCAGGTTCATAGAAAGCATGACAGAATGAGAAAAGACAAATACATTTATAGAGTGACTGAAAGAGTAAGGGGCAGCGAGAGACTGAATAAGACGAGACATAAAGAGACAAGAAGAGCAAAGAGTGGAAGTGAAAGGAAGCAGTCTGAATGAGTTTTAAAAAATACGAATGAGAAAAAGAGAACTACAGAGATGAAGAATGAGGAAAGGAGAACACGGGTAGAGGCAGTGAGAGTCAGAGAGAGAGAATACTTTGGAGTAAATAACTGAAGAACAGATCTTGTAACCACTACTCTTTGTAACATCTCAAAAATAAGGGGTAGAGGTACCAATAGGTAATGGGACTGAGCCCAGGTGCACCCTACGTTTGAGTAATGTGTTGTGAATACCATCCAGCGAGTTTTGGAAGTAAATAACTTTTAAAACCTGTGAGATAACACAATAAAATGTGGCTTGATTCATCATTCACAGGAACTCAGGAACATATGAAACTCTTTAAGATGTTCTCAACAGCAGCCATAAAGCCGTTTATATGCCAGCCGAAGAAACCCAGACAGACACGAAGAGGGGGAAAAAAACCCTGTGGTTGGTGTACCATAATTGTGTTTGATAGTGTTGCTCACCAACCCTTCTAGATCTAGAATGTTCTCTCTCTGTCCACACTGTTTTATTGGGCTTATCAGTTTTTTCACAGGACATTCCAAAGAAAACAGCAGACATTAGGGTGTATTGTGTTGCTGTGTTTGTCCAGTCTTATCTGTTATAGCAGTGTTGCACAGGCCAGTGTTGTGTCCTGTGTTGTGTATCACTTGTAATATAAGAGTAACAGGGTTGAAACAATGTATTTTGACAGTAGAAGTGTGTGTATATTTTCTTCGTTTTTTTGACAGGTGTCAAATTTGGTAAAATGTTCTTATCTGATGAACTGTCTGACACCAACGATAAAAGAATGTTGGATTTCCCCTTCCCCTTCTTTTGTTAGCATTTTGACTGTCCCAGCCACATTAAGTGCTAAGTGCAGAATTATTAAAGGGCACTCTCCAACGTTCAGAATCTTTCTTTCGCTCTCATCAATAACCCACAGGGCTTTCTAACAATGCTGTCTAGATTTCCTGTTTGAAAAGCAACACTGCCTTCTCTTTTCTCGTATTTTTACTTGCACACGCACACACCCTTAAAGTTAAGCAAGAAATGGAAGGAATGGCAAGCAAGAGAGAGAGAGCATTGCTGCACTCACAGGCAATTAGAATAATTTCAAATTAATATGATGGGAGTCTCCATGTGCTTATCTGCATCCAGTGAATCCCCCCAAACCCCCACCTCCAGTCAGAATACAAGTGAAGCTCCTCTTTGTGAATACTGAACAAATAAACAATAAATATTTTCACCTTTCCCCTTGTTCCACACATTTTTTAAAGAGAAAACATCTTAATAGTGGGTGCCTCGTTTTGAGGACCACCTTAGCTGCAAGTAAGAGTGAGAAGCAAAAGGCATGAGCAGTTTGACAGACTGTCTGCAGTGTCTCTGCCGTTTGTGGCTGTGCAGACATGTTGTGTGTTTGTGGCTGTGTAGGTCGGTGGTCAGTCTGTGTGTGAAACTGCTGCACTTCACTGGCACTGGAGTGGTGTCTCATTTCAGGAGCTTAGCGGAAAACTCCAAAAGCTTCTGAGTCAGTGGCACTACTTCTTTGTGTGTGTGTGTGTGGTCGACACTTTCCTTGCCCTGTGACTTCATTGGCTAGTCACTACTTCACACCAACTATTCACCACAGGTAGCAGTCCCACGCAACTGTGTATGGTTACTATGTGAGCTTTTAACTTATGTAGTTTTACACTTGTTTTACACTTGTTTTTCACAAATATGTGAATTTAACAGTAAACCTTAGACATCAGTTAGCGTTTACTTAGTGGATCACTGTCCTGGAAATGGTTTGGACTTCTCCTTTCTGCATTTTGCTGATTTGCAACAAAATAGTATTAGCTTATTATTATTATTTGTTTATCTTATTATCATCACTCATTATGCAGTCAATATAAAATGTTCTTACATTCATTATTAATTGTATTAGCGCTATTTACCATGAACGTGCACTTTGTAGTTCTACAGTTACCGACTGTAGTCCCTCTATTCCTCTGTATATTTTCTTAGCTCACTTTCAATTAGGCCTGGGAAATTAATTAAAAATTAATTGAAATCGACATTCAGAACTTCTAATCAATATAATCTTTTCTATCAGTGATATTGATTATTTATATTTTGTTACGTCCCTACAGTGTCTTCATGTACTATCCCTTTAAAACCACATTGCCAAGCTGCCACATGGAAGCCACCTAAATGCTGAGGCCGACCAAGCAACTTGAGCAGCTCGTACTAAACAAAAACACAGTGTATGTGGTTTGGACGTGTTATGCTTTTACTTTAATTAAGACAACAATGAAGAAAAAGAAGTCAAATGTAAATGCTGAGAAAAAACAATTTCAGTGGCCAACGCTGAAACAGTCCTCAAAAATCAAGAGAGGAACAAGCTCCCAGCAACATTAGAAAAAATATCCCAGCTTTAATACTGGAGCATATTTACAGTACAAGCCTCATCACTGAAAAACGAGGGTCAAAAATACAAAAACAAAATAATCGTTCCTTAATGGTAATCATGGTAAAGTGTACAATTAATCGTGATATTGATTTGTGCTAATATCGCCCAGCACTACTTTCAATCTGTTCTTTAATGGTCATGACCCATACAAGGCGTGGGTACAGGTGTGGACCAGATGAGCAGATCCACATGCCACTGTCAATTCAGCATCAATGCAGCGCTGAGAATCATCCACCCCCTAAATAATACCTGTTCTGGGTGGTTCTTCAAAAATGGCGGCAGAGCAACATATATACAGTCATTTATGGAAGAACTACACTTTGTACACCATGAAGTTGAACACTAATGTGTGTTAACAACTCACTTTAAGCTAGAGATGGGCACAAACTGATGCTATATCTATGCTATATATATTACTGATCCATATTCCAGTCCGGAGCCTGTGCCAGAACATGAACCAGCAGACTCCATTTCATATCTTACCACTAACCCGCAACAACTTCAGTCTGTAAGTGAGGCTCTGTGCACAGGAAAAAACGAGGAGGTTGTTGTCTGTGTGCTAGCCTCCCGTCCAAATTGACAATTTATAGAATCTGAGGTTTGGATAGCTGTATGTGTGTGTGTGTGTGTGTATGTGTGAGAGAGAGGACAATTTAACCACCGCTCCTTTACTCTATATTGATAATATTAGTTAAAGTTAAAGCAGCTCTTGCATCAGAATCTGTATCAGAATCTATAGTTGATAGATGTGGATCGGCCCCTCACCGCTTTAAGCACTCATCGATAATAATAGCATTGTTATCGTACTTCACTGCTTTATGTGGCTGAATGCAGGCAGATCTTAACAGGGTTCTCAGAAGATTACAGACTGTTACGGCAGCAGAGGAGTCCCCTTTCATTGCTGAACAATGATGATGAGCAAATGTCTCCAATCTTTTGGTCATATAGTGTATATTCTCCTGGTCTCTCACTCTCTCCCTCACCCTCTCCCTCTCTCCCTCACCCTTTCTCTCTCTCTCTCTCTCTATCTCTCTCTCTCTCTCTCTCTCTCTCTCTCTCTCTCTATATATATATATATATATATATATATATATATATATATATATATATATAACATTACTTTGCTTATAAGCTGATTAAGCCTTTTTCTTTTCCCCCATCCTCATATCATAATTTAGTAATGCTTGCCCAAAGCTTTATTATTCCCGAAGGTTCATCATATTCACAGATGACTAGTTTCAACTAACAAATAATATTAGGATGATATGAATATGATCTGATGTATATATGGCCGTCCAGAGATATAAGGAGCTTTCAAAGGCCTTTTGGGGTTCAGGTTACTGCTGGGATACATATACATAACTGCAAAGACGGTCACATGCAAACATGCATATGCACATATTCAGTGTGCTTATTCTTCACACACTAAATACGTAAACCTACACCACCTGCAACACACACACACACACACACACACACACATTTATACACATTCTCACTCACACCCAGCCCATCTGCTGTGGCCCTCTGCCGTATGCAGGGGAATATGATCGTGATTGAGCGCACATCTATGTATGCGCGCGTTTCCTTGGCCCGCCGTGTGCACACAGTGTGTGTGTTCTGTAAATAGCTGGGTCTGAAAGGCTCTCCGCTGTGTGTGAGTCTATTTTAGCCCTCACACAGGAAATCAGGCCACAGGCCCATTTCCCCAGCCTATACTGAAAACATGAGCCTACATCGCTCCAATACAAACATCCAAATATACTGTATTACAGAGCCCTTCCTCACACAAACACGCCCACCTGGCCAAGCGGATGTGCATCAGTAACACCCAGACAACTCACAGCAGTGGCTGAAGGTCACTTCGCCATCGATCAAAAGAGCAAAACAATTATTTGTGGCAGACACGAGCTAAAAATACAAACCTAATATTCACGTCTGCTAACGATGCCTTAAATACGTGCTCCATTTATACAGCACCTTGCTCAAACTGAAGGTTGATTTGTAAAGTAGATGTCACACACTCCCAAACATTCAGTTCACTTCCAGTCAAACCATTTTGTGTTTCTCTTTCTCAGTTATAGAGAATATTGAGTTTAATATCATGCGTAATTTTGTCCTTGCTTAGCAGAACTCATTCCTGGAAGGAGTTACAGTAGAGGCACCCCCTGCAGGGGAACACACACACACACACACACGCACACACACACTGTTTCTTCAGTCTGCGCCTAACGCCACTTTGGGGAGTTATAAAAATTCACACACACTCTCATTTTAGCTGTGGGCAATGTGATCATATGTTATAATTATTGTGATAAACTACATCATTTGTCTACATCAAGGTGCATTATGGTAATCATTTAAAATAAAATAAAATAAAATAAAATAAAATAAAATAAAGTGAAATAAAGATTATTTTAACCATTTATAGAGACTTTTTTTTAAATAGTTAGATGTTATATTAAAACATGTGAGTATTTATTTGTTTGTTTAGCCACTGCTCTTTGCTAGCACATGCTTATGGTTCCAACTCAACCAAATATATTTTGGAAATTATTAATATATTTCATTATTCGGTTTCTGAATTTAAAATAAATACTGAAGTTGTGAATGTGTTCTCCCTGGTCCAAAAAACACAGGTTGGTAGGTGGATTGGTGACGCGATAAGTGTCCATAGGTGTGAGTGTGTGAGTTTGTGTCACCCTGTGAAGGACTGGCGCCCCCTCCAGGTTGTGTTCCTGCCTTGTTAACTGTGATTCCGGGTAGGCTCCGGACACACCGTGACCATGAACTGGATAAGCGGTTACAGATAATGAAAGAATGAATGTTGTGAATGATATTCTCATATTCAGTAAAAAACTGAAGAAATAATTTCTTCCAGCCATTTTGTGTTTTTTGTTTGCACATACAAGATCTGAATTCTTTGAGCACATACTAAAATGTGTGTCCTCTTACTAGTCTCCACATGACAACAGTCTTCAGTTTCCTCTTTTTCTCTCTGTCTCTACTTATTGTGTTGTGAGGGATTTTCAGGCCAATAACTCACGTATCGTGCACTGGGTTCTATTGTGCGTGAGTGATGTCACCCGTATCTAGAGGGACGCGCAATTGCTCAGTCTTCTGGGAGAGTTGGCGTGTGCTGCAGTAAACAGCTCTTCAAAGGCAGCCGGATTTTACGCGACACTCTGCTCTCACCAGCTTCATAATATATTTGAGCTGGAGATAAATTTGCCTCTCTGCCACTGACTGCAACTGTAATTACACTCCCAGCGATGTGTTTTTACAGGCTGCTTAACAGAGGGAAATTATCTGCCCAAAACCAACCACAATTAATGATGCCACTTTGCTGGCATACTTGAGCAAAAACATTGTAATGACATTTAGCGGGAAATTGCCTTGCCTTGAAATATAAGAGAGTGAGGTTAGGAAAAGCTCGCGCCTCGCTGCCTCTCAGTAAGTGGCTCATTCATTTCTTACAGCCTGGGAATGGTGTCAGTATCTGCTGGTAAGACCACGGGGGAGGTGCTCAGAAAATAGTTAAGACAATCCATTGTTTGGGAAATGCTTCAGACTTGCTCTTCTGTTATTGTCAGTGGAATGGTGGCAGGCATTTTCAGAAGCTGTATGACCTGCTAAAGGAGGGATATAGGAATGAAGTCAAACCTTGGCAGATTTGTTGTCGTGTACATAACTGTTGTAAAATCACACCTGCCATAAGTATTATTATTATTATTATTATTATTTATTTATTTATTTATTTATTTATTATTATTTTTTAATAAAGCTCAAGCTACATCTGGCCCCCTCCAGGGTGTATTCCCGCCTTGCGCCCAATGATTCCAGGTAGGCTCTGGACCCACTGCGACCCTGAATTGGATAAGCGCTTACAGATAATGAATGAATGAATGAAAGCTACATCTGTCTGCAGTTGAGCATTGGGCAGTTAGCTAAGGTAGTTAATGAGTCAATGTAGACACTTTATAAGCTCATACTGTACTACTACCACACAACGAAAAAGCCGGAAAATAATCAGTTAATAAAACCTACGTGACTTCCCTGTTTTCTCCTCAAAATCTAATCAGCCAGGATGCTAATACACACTCATTAGCATGGTGCAAACATGAGTCTGAATCATCTAAAACCATTCTTACTAATCTCAAAGGATTTGCTTATGTGTTTCCTGACACTGCATAACTTTTTCTTATCTATAAAACCGGACGGAGCTCTTACTTTGTGATATAGCTATTGTTGCTGATCCTCAGCTTATATATGAACCCTTAATTACGACCTCACACTGCCATGAAATGTTAACGCTGATCCTGATGAGCCGCCACAGAGCCGTTTCTCTGCTGCTCTGGAGTGGGAAAATGGCAGCAGAATGGCAATGGCTTTCAGGCAGAACATGCCTTTGGCAGGCAGTGGTTGCGCTATTAGCCAGTGCTAACAGTTTTATTATTAGAAAATAAACGGCGCAGTGCACGACTCGGAGTAGTATTAGCTCCTCACCATCTGTGTCTGACAGCTGTGAACCTAAACTCTGAACAGTAAGCGACTGAGTCTAAAAGTCCCTAACTCTTTACACCACCACATCTTGTTAAGTTCCAAATCGCCTGCTGCCATAGCAGGACTCTCTTGGTAGCAGAACGTGGCCCAGAACGTGACCAAGCTAAAAGTCATGGTGTGTTAAAAAGAAGTTAAATGCTATAACTGTCCAGACCCACAGACTATTTTTTTAAAATACCAGATGAGGAGAGTGGGGATGAGATTTTAGTATGGTACGATCACTTTATTTATTTATTTATCTTTATAATTAATTTATCTATCAGTCCCTTTAAGCTACAGCAGTCTTAGCCCAATCTACGATCACATCATTTATGTGTTAGTTTTATAGAATAAAATACTTTGAAGAGGAAAACAACCTTAAGAATAAGGAAGCTAATAAAGGGTTCTTTGGGGCAATGTTGTAAAACAACCACTGTAAAGAGAACAGGAACCTTTAAGGAACCTTTATATTTAAGAGTGTCTGAAAAATAAATCTGAATTTAAAGAGGGAAAAAAAGGTTCCTGATGGATGTCTTTGCCATAAAAGCTGCAGTGTTCTAGAATTAGCTGTGCTAAGCTAAATCAGACAGTTCCCTGTGAGTGAAGCTTGGCAGCGCTGTTTGTGCAGGGAGCAGACTGCAGTGTCTCCTCATGTGGTGAGGGGACATCATCATCATCATCGTCCTCATCATCATCATCAACATCCTGATCGTCATATTCATTATCATGCTGGGTGAAGTCCCTTTGAATAAGATCCCGTCACTCTTTTACTCTGATGTTATTCAGTCTCATTTGAATTGCGTTCCATTTTGGTCGGCAAACCCACGCTCAGGACTGTGATTCTGCAATTAGGAGAGAAACTACGGCAGCAAACCACAACAAATGATCACTTAGTTCCCACTGAAATTTTACATCTGTTGCCGATTACTGCCCTCAAACCCTGAAAGGATTGAGAGCGCTCAATAAAACACATTTAAAAAAAAACAACAAGGGAAATATGGCGTCTCGCTGGCCATAAAAGCTTTTTGGTGCTATTCTTTCTCTCTCTCTCTCTCTCTCTCTCTCTCTCTCTCTCTCTCTCTCACTTTTATATGAGATGGTGCTGTTTGACATTTTACAGTTTTCAGCTGTATGAATCATTTTGTCCTGTTATGAATGTTCGTGACCCAGAATGTGTATGACAGCGTGTGTAGCCATGGTGTTGGTAAGGTCACAGTGTGAATTAATGAGAGAGGGTTTCGACCAAAAAGAGAAGTCTGTGGTGGGGTAAGACGGGGCGACACTTGTTTGAGTTGGACATGAGCTAAGAGTGTGTGTGTGTGTGTGGGTGGAACTGGTAATATAATAGTACTATATGGCCAACAATGCAATTTTGGAAACCCCCCCCAGTCTTTTGTGTCATGTGTAATAATATTTTCCACAGGGTTTAGAAAAAAATTGAACTTTTGCTTAGAAATGTACTGATATATATGAGTCGATATCAGAGGGCATTCCACCACAAGTGCATTAGGTGTGGATCACAAGTAAGACTGCAGTTCACCTCAGAAGCAGATGGTAGGTGTTGCGTTGTCATTGGGAGGCTTTACACGCTCTAGCTCACATTTGTATTGGGCTTGGTGATTTTAGTCTCGTGTGTAGCTGCCCCAGTTTCCAGTAAAGAGAAACCAGTTCAGGAGCCTCATGTGTGAACTTTTTTTGGAGCCATTTGCCACATTTAAACCAACATAAATTGGGTCCCAAATTAGAAATGTTTGTTCCAGACTGGAACCAAAGAAAAGTAATTTCTTCAGTGAGAAAAAGCTAGAAATATAAGGAAATAAAAGCAGATGACAAATGGCTCAGAACTCTGTATCATTTACATGTGTATCAGAAGAGTTGAATTTGGTCACAGCAACGATGGAGCTGAGCTATCCTGCAACACCTCCGTACTTATGGTGGACACACAGGTAAACGCTGCTCAGCACCAAATTTCCTAGAACCAGTTCAAGAACCAGAGTTCCTTTGGTAGAAATGGCCTAAGGCTGTCTCATTTCATTTTATATTCTTCTACATGCTGTGTGAGAAAAAAATTAAATATCTGTATTCACAGTGGGTGCACCTTAAATCAGTTAAATTCTTTAATTATATGTAGTGTCTTCAATATTCAAGGGGTGTATAATATTTAATACTAATGTAGCTGTTACATGAAAGCTCTGTGGGTGGTCACATGAGTAGTGCTGTCAAAAGGAAGGCATTTGGAAACTGAATACATTCACATCTTCCAGTTTCCAGCCTTGCGCTTTGTTTGAAACAGGTGTGTGTGTGTGTGTGTGTGTGTGTGTGTGTGTGTGTCTGTGTGTGTGTGTGAACATTGACTACTTTGCATTGTATACTGCAGTGTACAACTCAGGTTCGTCACCTTCAGCAACTTCTAAAGGCTTTGTCCCCCTGTGTGAGAGACACTCTCCACTAACGCTCCAAAGGTTTAACAGGATCCACTATGACTCATTTTGAGGTAACACACATAGGTCTTGTGTGTGTGTGTGTGTGTGTGTTTGTGTGTGTGTGTGTGTGTGTGTGTTTGCAAATGTGTGGTTTTTCCTCCCAGTGCCTCACATAGTGGTGCAGGGCTTTATTTAAACAGATAACCTGCTACCACAGGCCTCCAGCACAATCCCAATCAAGGAGCTCCTTTGTTGTTTCCAAAGTGCCTCCATAACAACCCCCAGCCAAGAGAGAGACGCCTCCAGAAATTAACCAAGTTATTGCAGACTGTGCAGAATCCTCTCTCCCCAGTGGGGTGCTCCTTTTCTGGAACAGAATTAATACCCCATCCACCCCCCCCCCCCCCACCCTATAGAACATGCTCAGTGGACAGAGGCTCTCTCTCTTTCTTTGCTCTGTTTCTGTGTCTCTGTGCATCTCTTTATGTTTTGCAGGCAGGTAGCGTGAAGGACTCTGCCGATCCATCAGCGTCTCTTTAACATGCAGATGTGTGCGGACCTCTCTCGCTGAAGGGGAAACCAAAAGAGAAGATTTTATGTTTCCTTCCTCAGTTGTTTGGTTTCTGTGGGGTTCTGTTAATTGTAGTTTGTTTCTGAGACTCTGTTTATGAGTGAGCTTAGTGAAATGCTTTTTGATAACACTGGATTGCGTGTGTGTGTGGAGATTTGGTTCCTTGTGTAGCATGAAAAAAACACAAGTTCACAGAGACCTAATATGGGTTAAAACCAAGAAGCAGTATACAAGTGCACACACACACACACACACACACACACACACACACACACATATTCCTGTGTTAAGTTATATAGGATTTCAGACCGGTTGCACAGTGTAGCATTGTAGTACTTCACACACACACACACACACGTACACACACAAAAACACACACATGCACACACGCACACACACACACACACACACACACACACACACACACACACACACACACTAAGCAGTTTGCTCCTACTGTAAATGTATTCAACAGAGGACCAACTACAAAGACACTCTTTGGCTAGTCTAAGAACTAATTTGGCTCCAACACACAAACACACACACGCGCACGCACGCACACGTGTCTCCTCACACTGGACTGGTGAGTGCTTAGCACGGCCATCAAAGAGGTTTAGCAGCTCCAGCCAGCAAAGTGCTGCGGGCCAGTGAACAGAGAACACACACCCACCACCGCCCGCATGACTGTCACGCCTCTTAGTCCACAGGCAGAAGCCCAGGTGGCTGAGGAGAGCGTATGTGTGCAGAGGTAGGACTTTAGCTCTAGATGAACCTGAGCATGATGTGAACAATGTTGCAATGATGCAAATGATTAGCACAATGTCAGCTCCGACTTCAGCTCCAACTTGCTTTACTCTCAGGGTTTACAGCAGGGATTCACAGTGACATCAGAATCAGACTCCAGCAGACATACACCGTTTTTGTAACTGTAAGTTGATCCTTGACATATGTGAAGTTGAGCAATGTGAACTTGTGGTTTAGTCATTATCCTGAGTCTGTGAACCCTTTTCATTTTATTTTACTGGTGTAAAAACAGGGCTAAAAGAAAGTGACCCCCCTCCCCCTCCATCAATCACAGTGCAAACAAGTAGATTAAAGAGGTATTGCAGAATTAATCTGGATGTAATGCGTGTGTGTGTGTGTGTGTGTGTGTGTGTGTGTGTGTGCGTGTGTGTTTGAGCAAGGGAGAGAGAGCACAAGAGAGCATTCTCTATTGTGTCTAGTGAGTGTAAAGGCTTGTTCTGGCAGTGGGGACTGGACTTCACACAGAGTGTAGAGGCTATTATCCTGGAAACTGGCAGCGCACTGTTTGTATGTATGTGTGTGTGTGTGTGTGTGTGTGTGTGTAAACCTCTGTACCCCTGTACTACATTTCCAGTGCTCTGTGATCAGAGACTGTCTTAAGAGCCAAACACACAAATACACACTCTCAAATATTTTTTACTGCAGCTCAACACTTATGATAACACTGTCTTCACCTGGCTTGGATCCAAGTGCACAGAAATCTGTACAGTGTAAGAGAATGTAATCTATAATCTCTCTCTCTCTCTCTCTCTCTCTCTCTCTCTCTCTCTCTCTCTCTCTCTCTCTCTCTCTCTCTCTTCTCTCTTTCTCTCTCTCTCTCTCTCTCTCTCTCTCTCTCTCTTGCTTTCTCTGTCCCTCCTTCCACACTACTCCTTCACTCTTGCCCACTTTCTGTTTCATTACTCTACACTCTCACTTCTTTTACTCTCACGCACACATTCTCTTTCTCTAATTTTACCTTAATGCCTCCCGTGCCTCCCCTCCCTGTTTAATCTGGTTAATTCTAGTAAGGGTAAGGGTCTGTTTAACAATAGTACAATTTGCAGGCCTTCTACTGTATCACACAGTGTTCTCGCTTTATAACAGTCCTTCCTCTCTCTATAATCCACTCTGAGCATGTTGCACCAGTCTGTGCCAGTGAGGCCAAGGCGTCAGGGGGGTCAGCTAAGAGCCCCTGTGGGCTTTCACTGTGGCCAATAATGCCACTCATTGAGAGATTTTCTGCATTTCCTGTTGGATTTGTTAGAAATCAGTGTCATATCTGAATCTCATCACACAGTCCCCTCCACCCAATGTCTATCATTTATTTTACCTCATTTACAAATGCCAAATGTCCTTTATATTTCTTGGTCAAATCAAAACAAATGAACCAAAGCTTCTTTATGAACACATTTATTGTGTGAATAAAAATACAATGTATTTAATGGATAAAGCATTACAAAAATAATGTGGAGGTCTAATGTTTGGAGGCTAACAATGAAATAGTATCTGAACTCTTTGGTGAGTACAGTATCACAGTAAAAGTGCACACTTAAATATATGGTTGTAGGCAGGAGGGGAAAAAAGCACTTTGAAAAGCATGACGAGAAAAGGGCAAGAGTCAATAGAGACTTCAAAGCTCTATCTGTTTCTCCTTCCACCTCTTTTTCCTCTCATTCTGTCTCACAAGGTCAAGGTCTGTCTCTGTCTCTCAGATTCACCTTCTCTCTCTCTCTCTCTCTCTCTCTCTCTCTCTCTCTCTCTCTCTCTCTCTCTCTCTCTCTCTCTCTCTCCCCCCTCATTGTAGAGGTGCAGCCTCTGTGGTTATGATATAGTTGGCTGCTTTGTCCTGGGCAGCTTTATAACTGTAATTCCTCTGGCTCTCCACTGAGACCCAAATTGTTCTTGAGGAAAATAAAGACATATCCAGCTAGTTACAGCTGCAATGAAGCCTCTGCCGCACTCAACACAAGGACTTTTCTGTCATCACTATCAGTGCATTTTATCTGCTGCATTACCTTTCGCTTTCTCCCTACTATTGTCTCCTATTCGTTTTTTTTTTTCCGCTTTCAACAAGATACTTAGTATTTCAGACAGCTACTTAACCAACATTCGATTTAATTAGATGGCTCTGTGCGTAAATAAAATATTCTGAACATTGCAGGGGGAAAATGTTATTACTTAAATGGACTTTGCAAGACAAAGACTTTGGTATTATCATAATTAAAAGCGAAACACGCCATATGGCGAGGGAGAGGACTCGCATGTAAACAATCAGTCTAAAAGCTTTTAAGTGCACAGAAATATACTGGGTTTGTCCCTAAGATGTGATTTGTTAACCCTGTTTGTTTGTACAGTCCTGTGCTTATGAGCGAGAGAGAGAGAGAGATATGTAGATCAGGCTGATATTGACCCTCATTGTTAGCCCCTCATTGTTAGCCTCCTCTTTCTCTGCTGTGAAAGTTAAAAGGACACTTGTAGGAGGGCCACACTTTTCTCATGCTCTCTTATGTGTTTACTGTGGTTTTAATATTTACCATCCACTCACAGCTAGCCTCTGTTTAGTCATACACACTCAGTTTGATTTGAATAATATTTCTCAGATATACAGTATATCAGGCTCAAATCAGTTTCAGATTTCATCTGCCACATTTCGACCTGCGTTCTGTTGCTTTTTGTTTCATTAAAGGACTCAAGGAAAATCTTCTCTAATTTGAAATTATAACATATTAACGCATTATGTCAATTTTAAGGTAAAATTTTCAGTGTGTACTGTCCGTATATGGAAACTAAGCTGCCAACACACACACGGTGAATTTACGTTTTTCACCAGCTTATTTTCATTTCTCCTCATATTCAGCCTGTGGTTTAGCCCCACCCATTTCTGCTGAAGTCAGGAGTGTTTCGGGCTTAAACAAAAACAGCTTGTTTTATTTTGAAGGGTAAACAGAATTTAGAGAATTTAATGTAAGATGGATTGAGCATGTTTTTTGGTGCTAACCCAATGCCAAGGTTATGACTGGAAAAATAAATAAATGAAATTAAATACCAAAAAGAAAAAAAAATGCCGGATACGATCCCTTTAAATAGTTTTCTGTCTGGCGCACAGGAGTCGCTCTTTTTGTTCACACTGAGATCCACAAGGCCACTGCGTGTGATGTGAATGTGAAGTAAAACAGCGGGTTTGGGTTGGCTGCAATCACGTTTGGATTTGAATCTCGTTGCTGTGGGTCGAGTCAGACTTGGGCAGAATGTTCTCAGGCTATATTCAGGATCAGAAATTTCAGGCTCGATTGGAGCGCTAACATGCAGAACTGATTTGTACTGGCAGACCCAGTCCCATCTAGGCCCTCTTCATAAACGGTACATTCGAGGAAAAAAATGTGGTGGTACCCCTCACATTACTGGGGCTGCCCTCTCAATGTACCTTATGTACCTTTAGTTAGACAATGTACTGTATTCTGTTATAAATATATTGTGTTTTAGACACTACTCTGAGAGTCTATACTCTGACTATTGAGATACATTTTCATTGTGGGACCATATGATGACAATAAGGAGGGAAAAAAACAGTACACACACACACACACACACACACTTCCAGCATAACTCCTTCTCTCCTCCTGCTGTGTCCTTCCAGTCTCTTTATATTCTCTTGCTCTTCTTTGCTGTAGAGCCCAGATCAGGGTCCCGGGACCGGGCCCTCACTGGCCCCCTGCTGTAGACAGAAATAGCCCCCACGTGGGATCCATGCTGGAGATCCATTCCCCCGGCAGGAAACTGTTATATGGTTACAGTTATTTTTGCTGTCTGTCTGGCCAGAGTTTTTGCGGCGCGCTCTAGCAAGAGGATCAATATTTGTCATAAAAAGCCTGGCCTGCGTCACCCAGCTGTGCCCTCTGTGCCCTGGGGGATGGTGTGTGTGTGTGTGTGTGTGTGTGTGTGTGTGTGTGTGCCCAGCTGCATTATTCTTAATGCTTGGACAGTGGCTTGCCAATTATAATGAATATTAAATAAACGCGCCAACTAATTTTGAGTATGTTTTAACATGATCTTAAACAACGTCAATGTTTATAGTCATAGGTGTTCAGAATCAGTAAACAGAGGGTAACAGGGGAGGACTATATTTCACCTACAGAATAATGAAACAGACAACATTTAGTTGATAAAGACAGAATACTACTGAATAGATAAGGTGCAATATAATATAAACAGTGTAGAAGTATGTTACAAGTAAATAGCTAAAGGGATGGTACTCTGCAGATATGTGTTGGGAGAAAAAATTGTTGACACATTTCTTTGGGAGGATGCAAATTCAGAAGACAGGATAGTGTTCAGACAGCAATGCGGATTAAAACTGAAAGTGAAATACAGCCAGCATGTTTTAATGTGTGCGCTTTGACTTAAGAAGATATAAGACCTTTCTAATTGTAAGTGTCAAAAGAAAACATGTATCTCCATTTTTGTCAGGTTTTAGTTTACTCCAATAAGCCCCGGTGAGGCTGGAGCAGACCTTTGTTAATACAATGTGTTTCAGGAGGGTGATGTGTTAGAGAGTGGCAAGATTGGATTTTTTAAAAGCGTCAACAGGTTTTCTGTATTCCTTTATATTGTCTATTTTTATTGATTTTTATTTGAACACAGAAACATAAAGAAATTTTTGTGTGGAGAGAAATTCTGTGAAAACATTATGATGAACAGACACAAAGGAATGACCTAAAATTATTGGGAAAAAAATAATTTTACATTAAAATCCATGCAACTATTGTTCAAAAGTTTGGAACCATTTGAAGAATCAGATTTGTGGCCTGTATGTGTATAATCCCATTCATTCATTCATTCATTCATTCATTCATTCATTTTCGGTAACCGCTTATATTCTGTTAGTGTGATATTCTTCTTGGGATGCTGTAAAATGTGAGACATTGTTATATAATGAACAAAGGTGTTGATGATTCAAAAACAGCTGAGAAATTGTACGTGACAAATAATGAGCTTCCAAAACCATTAAGAAATATAACACACACGGCATAACATGTAACATCTCATAACATAGGTCTCAAATGCCCTGATTTCAAAATGCATTGACCAAACCTTTCTGATCAAATAGATACTTAATTATTTTCTTTGAAGGCATTTCTATAAATAAATAATAACACTGTATTTGATTGGGTTAATATGTTAACATTTGATTTGCATTTAGATGTTTCTTTGCCTGTTTGTGGATTTATAAATCTTTACTAAAGTCTTTGCTAAAGAATCATCAGAGAACATTTGTAGACCTTGTGGATTCAATTGGTTAAACAACAAATGCGATGATGTGACAATTATTCGAAGCAAAGGTATAGGAACTTTTGTAATTTTTTGTTCAGTTGGAATAGAAGTGTACAATCATTCTGTGGATAATTTAGGCCTGTTTTTAAACAGAAAAAAAAAATAACAGCTAATAAATAGGTCAAATAACAAGCTGCTTACTCATATGACTACATTAATGTCTACACATATAGTTGCAGATTTAGTAGTGTTGCTTTAATGCTTTTCACTTTTGCTGTTCCACTCATAAACACGTCCTTTTTTATGTAAGGGTGCGATTATTATTTTTTTGTTTTTTGGCCCATGTTCTAGTGTAAGTCTTTCATCAAGAGGGTTTCTTTCAACTTCATAAAGGTGTGAAGGTTCTCTGTCTCAGTGAGGTTGTTTAGTATAATCAGATTACACCAGTGCAGAGCTGAAGTCTCCCAGAGGCCAGAGAGTTTCCACCGCTTAGCGTTATGACATCACATTTCTGTCATCTTTTACAAAGAAATGCAGGGGTGTATGGCTTTGAAAAAGGCTTTTCCATTGAAGAGTACTGAGGAACTATTTTCCAGCAGTTGACCAGTCATATATGACTATGTGCAGTTGCACCATGAAAACCAAAGGACTCTTAACCTAGATAGTGCCTTCCTGCCCTCTCTTATCTGCATTAAATCAGAACTCAGTTGAGTTGGTTTATTTTTTTTTGTTTTGTTTTGTTAATTTTGATTGTAAACCGCATGTTTGTTTCTCATAGACAGTAGCGAATGACGTGGCGTACATGCAAAATACAATTAAAAGCAGAACGTGTAATGGGGGAGCTATTGGCCATGCTGTAGATATACCCTCTCCAGAAGTTTCTTATGAACTCAAGAAAGGCTGTAAACTAGATATTGGCCATTGCGGTGAGGGGTTGGTTTTACTAAACCCGGTAAACATTAGTGAGGTTTTAAATGCTACTGCTGCTCATCCCTAGTATGAAAAGGCATTCTAACACTTGACAACAGATGATGCAGTTCCACTGCTACCCAGCCCAGTGTTAAATGGATTTATACCTGTCTAACTGATGCTTGCATTGAACACACGGCAGAATGCTCTAGAACAGCTCCATGAGTGTGAGGTCACTAAGTGTCTCATCAGTGGGTGCATCTTAAATTAGCAGAAAATACTCATTAGAAGAAGTGTCTGCAAAGTTTGGGCATAGAGTGTGATCTGTGCCCCTATACCACACTTTTCCCTAATTTGCATTAAAGTGCTATTAGAGATTCATAACCGAACATCGTTCTGCAAAAAATAACACCTAAATCTGTCCGCTGGTAAATACAGAAATTTCCACGGTAAGATGCAGATATAGACTGAGCTGTCTTTTCAAGGTTTTCAAACATTTGGCCACATATTTCATCACCAAGTTAACCACAAATTGATAATTTGTGGCAATACAACATGAAAATGAATACTTCATAAATAAATTATGAGCAGGAATTATTGTCGTAGACCTCTTTCACAAAACAGTAGCTTTTTAAACAGTAGGCTGTGGTCATCAAGCAACAGATTAAGAAAGATTAAAACTGACGTGTTGTACAATTCGGTTGCTTTATAATGGTATAAAGAATTTAATTAATTGGCCCAACTTTTCAGTTGTTGGGACTTGCTGTTACATCTGGAGTCTTGCTTTATCTATCTATCTATCTATCTATCTATCTATCTATCTATCTATCTATCTATCTATCTATAATTTTTTCTTGCCGCTTCTTTTGACTGGGGACAGCAGAAGTAGACCACCGGTGTACACAGCAGGGTGCAGATAACCACCACGGTGGTTGTCATGCATTTTGTGGGATATTGTGATGCCACCTCTGAGTTTTATGAATCTGATCCACAAAACATTCAAATGTGTTTTAGGAAAAAACCTCCCAAGAAAGAGATGATTTCAGCTTTTTTTTTTTTCCAAACACATGTATCTGACTCGTCTCTGTTTTCAGCGAGTGCTGTCCAGATGTTTTCTATGAGCGTGCTGGACTTCCCTCTTATGTTCCATTCCCTCACTGACCTCCGCTGTCAGCCAGCCAACTCCCGCCTCCATCCCAACTGAGCCCCCAGCTCCACCCACCATGAAACATTTATAGTGAAGATTTCCAGTGTGACAGGGGAAGATGGATAGAGAGAGAAGGAGAGTCATATAAATAGAGGAAAGAAAGACAGAAGAAAAAAATGAAATACATAAATAGCTGTTTAATGGATTGAGAGCAGCTAATGTTCGTTTTAGTCTCTTCAACATGAGGTGTATTAAAAACACTGAGAACAGTTCACCAAAGATTCAAAGTTCAGTTGTAAGAATTGGTTGCTTTTCATAATCTCAGTAACTTTTTTGTACTTTGCATTCAGGTTTCGAGTAAGTGAATATCTGCCCAAACCGTGTCACAAACTCAATTAAGATTAATGCTGCAGGTTATTAACCAAAGTTCATCCAAAGGTCTAACAAGATGTTTGAACATCTAGTGATACTCTACAGCTGCTCATCCAAATAAAGAGGGTTTGACAAGCACAGAACCATGATCTAGAACTAGATCCATGAACTAGATCTGCACACATCAGGCCTAGCTGCTTAGGCGGTTAACTCCCTATATATAGGCTGTATATGCTTTTGTGTTCAGCCTTTCAGTGTTTATGCTGAATCATAGTTTGATACCGAGCTTTTCCCATAAGCACACACGTACGTAACTCTTGTAGATGGTGGGTGATCGTGTAATGCTTGTTGACATTCGCACTTATGGCAATGTGATTTCCCGGAACTCACAGTTTGAGTTGTGTGTGCAAGGGAGAGGGAGGTAGTTGTACTTTATGTGTGAACACACTCCTAGTGGTGAGAGAGAGAGAGAGAGAGAGAGAGAGAGAGAGAGAGAGAGAGAGAGTGAGTGAGTGTGAGGCACAGTTGCTACTGACAGATGTGAAAGGATGTGGTTTAGGTTGTAGACGGGGTGCTCTCTCTCTCTCTCTCTCTCTCTCTCTCTCTCTCTCTCTCCCCCTCCTCCCCTCTCCAGATAGAGCAGCTGTGTTGCCTCGGAGATAGCTCTGTGTTCATTACAGATACATTACACCAAACATACGGACACTGAAAGGTAAATAAAATAAACATCAGCATGCCACTTATGAAAGAGATCAGTTGAAGAGATTTGTTTAACTTTGGGTGAAGGAAAATTATAAAAAAAAAAAAAAAATCCCAAGTTCTGAAAGTGTTCACGTGTGCACACAGATACATGCGCATGCAAGGTTCTACCTACACTGAAGATAGCAGGCGACCTGGTCAACCGCATCCTATGATATTCTCCGAATGTTGAATCTTGAGTTTCAATGGGCTAGGCCTCAAGTAGCATGATTGTAATCATGGTCACACGCCAATTATTTTTACAGAAAAAACACACATGCACACAATCCTGACACAGATATATCTGTCTCTATGTCTATACTAGTTATCCAGCTACTGGTGACGGGTTACACAAAATATTGAATTTAATCTTTCTGACAGAAATATATCCCTGAATGTATGCTGTGGTAAATAAGTACTGTATGGGCTTAAAATTGTTTTATTAAATAATTTAATGTTTCATTTTTACTCATAGTACTTGGTATAGCTTACATTTCTTCACATAAGTTAATTATCACATTATATATCTGAAAAATAACTTGTAAGGAAGTCTGTGAGTAGATGCTTGATAACAACTCATTTGTTAAAAAAAAATAAACAGGTATGCAACAGAAATAGTGAAAGAGTTAAAGTAGATACAGGGTGTAAAATATATATTTTTCCTATTCTCTTCTGACACTGTTTTGCAAAATAGATGAAGTAATGTTTGATTTTGCACAGTGCTGTGTAATAAATAAAATAATAACTAAATAACTAAAGGCAACTAAAGGCAAAGCTCCCTTTTTTTATTCAGTAATTCTGGGTGTGGTTCTGTAAGTCCTGCCGATCCGTTATACGATTATACCTCAGGCCACAGTGGCACAGTTCAGTGAAATCATGGAGGCTAGTGTTTTCTCATGGATACTCACAGTGTCAGAGAAAGGTTCAGAGGGGACAGAATTCTTAGTTGTAGTCTCAGTCCAGATATCTTGAACTGATTTCAAATCCAGAAACAGAAGATGCCAAGGCCCATTAAAACAGCTGTAAATGTATTTATGGGGTGTTATGGGAATTATGTCTGGGATCAGGACCATAGCAGAGATCTCAAATTTCATCTGTGGGTCAGAGACAAATACACATACACAATATATATTTATTTATATCATCGCTATTAGGTCAAAACTTATATTTCAGAATGGTGACAGAGTTTTAACCTTTTTTTCTATTGCTTAGTTTCTCAGGAAACGTTTATAATGTTTAGTAATGTAATAATGCAGAGGACCACTGATGGATATCATGTTTGTTGTAGTATAAAATCTTACCTTTCAAATTCCGTTTAGAAAAACACTTTCTTTGATTTCCTTTAGATTTGCTGTTGGTGTCTGTAGGTCTTTTCTGACAGTGACTTTGAAAACACAGTATAAAAACTGATTATTATTATTGGGAAAGTGACAACCCCAACAGGCATTTTAAGTAGAAAATGTAATCAAATTGCCAGATTTCTCTCCAAATAACACGTTATGGAGAACACGTTCATTTTAAGGACATTAATTATGGATTGCATTTAGTCAATCAATAAAGAGCAGACCACACTCTGTTTTGCATGCACTAGATTGTTTATTTTGTTTCCATAACAACAAACTACCATGCGGATCCCAGCCGTACACTGCAGTGGAATCAGAGGTGGTTTAGTTTTTAGTCACCTCTCACAAAGAAAATCATCATTTTTTACATTTTTGACGTCTACTGTTTTATACGCTACACAATGTACATGAGCTAGATAAGCAGTCAGTGCCATGGCTGAACAGACTGCTTGTTTTAATTGCACTAGGACAGCTTGCAGAGTGGGCTGAGTGAGTTTTAATCACACTGGGGTAGACCATGGAGTGGGCCAAACAAGTTTTAACAACCTGGCTGCAGCTTCACTGTTCTACACAATCATTGTCCATGACTTTTTCCCATGACTGGTTCATTCAGTGTATGTATTGAATGTATTAATTTAGTTAAATATTGTGATCAGTGAAAAGCAATGTCTAGTGATACAATTATGTTTTCTCCTTTGTTTACGTTTACTGCATATTTAAATGTACAATGATATGTTTGAGAGATAAAATGACTTGTTTGTATGTAGCTGAAATTGAACTTGTTTAACTAAGGGTTTTTTTTGTTTTGTTTTTTTGCTGTTGGAATTACCACAAAAACTAATTTGTTCTTGAGTTGTTTAGTTTTGTTTCACTTTCAGTCTGTGTTTACTTTCATACAGTTGTCACTCTCTCGCATTTAGAATCAGGTCCATCTACAGCAAAAATAAGTCAATATTCCCCTCTGTGGAGCAGGAATAGAGCAGTTATCCTAATCTCTGTTCGTGCTTTTAAACATTTGGAGGTCTCAGTGCTACCTAAAAACCTTGAGATGCCATTTCTCTTTTGGGAGCAAAGAGAGAAAGCTTAGCATGCTGGACAGAGCCCCTTTGGTTTATTTTTTACCCATTTACAGACACTGGGGCTTCATAAACACATTAGGCCAGTTTCAAGCACTCAAGCCGACAGGAGAGCTAGGGATTGGTAAAGAAACATCCTCAGTATTTTACAACTTTTTGTTTTTAACAGTGATATCATCTTTAAGTAATTTATTTTAATTGTATTTAGTGTTAAATTTTGGGAATTTGCTGTTACAGAAAACTGATGCTTCTTTGGAAGTTGGTGTTTGGATTACTGAACATTAATGATTTATTCCTAAACAAATAATTCTTTTAAATTAACTACATAAAGTTGAAATGGTTGAATCAGCAAAGGAATTACATTGTTTTTCAATATGTATTCATTCATTTATTGTCTGTAACCGCTTATACAGTTCAGGGTCACGGTGGGTCTGGGCCCTACTTTGAATCACTGAGCAAAAGGCGAGAACACACTATGGAGGGGGCGCCAGTTCTTCACAGGGCAACACACACTCCCACATTCACTCACACTCTCGCAGCTATGGACACTTTTGAGTAGCCAATCCACCTACTAATGTTTGTTTTCGGACTGTGGGAGGAAACCGGAGGAAACCTGTGGATATGAGGAGAACACACAACATTTTTTATGTTGTTTTTGTCTTTTTGGTCTATATATTCATGCTTTGAGGAAAAAGGAAAAAACCTGTTGTCCTTTATTAGGCAAGATCACATGAAATGTTACATGTTGGGAACTTACAGTGTTTTAGAGCAATTTAAGCTATTAGCAACTTTTGTTCTAAAGTTTTTAAGCAAATTTCAGACCAAATATGTCTTGGATGTAGGATTATCTTTTTTCAAATTTTATCTGCCATTTTCACAAGACTTGTTTATTCCTGCATTTGGACTAACGTATTAAAGCTTCTGTGCATGCCCAAAGTTTCAGTATGGATAACGAACACACTGAATTCACTACAGCAGCCAGTACAACATTTTCTCATATTTATCCATGTCAGTATAAACATTATATTTAGTAAATCGAATTATTGGTAATTAAATTAATTAAAAACTATATTTTATATTGATTATTTTTTGAGGCATAAATGACAGATAATAGATTTAAAATATTTGCCATTTTCTGATACATTTTCTGGACATTAACCCATGAGTTGAATTAATACAAATAATTTGTTTTGGACACAAATGACTGCCTCCGTGTTACTGAAGTAATGGTGACATGTGACAGATGCTTTGCAGCCAATGGTGGTTCACCAAAACTCCATTTGCCTGGCCATGTTATTAATAATCATGAATTTATACTTTTTTCCCCTCTGTTAGATTTTCTTTTTTTTTTTTTTTCAAATTACTTCAAAGTCCTTGTTTTACACCCAACATCTTTCTGTTGAACTGCTCTCAATATGCACTCCTACTAAATTGCATGTTTTCCACTTGATGACTGCTTTTCCTGGACAAACTCCTTAGCATGTGTGGTAACTCTTGAGGGGTGTACGGACACCTGCACAAGAAAATAAGCGCAGAGAAATGTGTCCATAGCTGCCAATGACAAATGAACGAGCTCGGAGGACTCCCAACCTGTCTTTTCAATTCTAACTCACAATTTATCACTGGAAACAAATGCACCACTCCTCAAAATGAATAAGTGCAGAAGTAAATTGTTTGGACTTGTTTAGCTCTCGGTGCTGTGTCTCTAGTGGGAAGCCCTCCTCTCTCACAGCTAGAGTGATGGTCCTGGCGGAAGAGAATGGGCTAAAAAGCCCCATTCTTCTTCTTACTTTCAATATTCAATGAGAGTGCTAATTGCACAGAGCGTCAAGCAGCGGGAAATAAAGGCCAACTAATGCTCTTTAGGGGATAAAGGAAGAGGGGGAGAGAGGATGAGAGAGAGAGAGAAAGAGAGAGAGAGAGAGTATTAAAGTTAGATTGTATCCTCAGGAAGTTCCTCCTTTTGTGTGGTACCTGAGCACATCTCAGCTTTCCGGCTCGTTAACTATGCTGTGTGATACTTTATAAAAAAAAAAAAAAAAAAAAAAAAAAAAGCTGTTTTCTTCTAGTTATTTTTTTTTATTTTACAAAAATTTTTATATATATATATATATATAAGAAACCACTGTTTTCTTCTTTTTTTAAATTATTATTTATTTACTATTATATATTATTACTATATATATATATATATAAAACGTTTGCCATATATTTAACCATTAACTGTGGCCTTATCTTAAGGCCAGAGAGCAGTCTGACCATGAAGCATCACTGCTATCTGTCTTTGTTCTCTTTGTCTGCTCCCTTTGTTCCCGTCCTTTACTGTGCACTGTTCGGTTTCTGACGCACCTTGTGCTGGGGACACATCTCTGTTTGACATTGAGATGCAGTTTAGCTGGTGGCCACACGAGGCAGCGCAGCAAAGTGTCCTCCCCTCAACACTGCACCTGTCTGCTGACCACCTTAACTGACCTTAGAGTAGCACAATCTGCTTTTATTCCTAATGTCCCCTGAAATAATGCTGATTTACCTCTTTGCCATTAATCACCACCAACAAAAAACAGAGCCATAAGCATTGTGTCCTTCCGTTTGGGCAGTCATAGACAATCTGCTGGTGCAGCAAAGGTTTGTCTGTATACTTCTCCCTGTTTTGGTTTCGCTACTAAAAATAATTGTAGTAATTATGTAGTGTAACACTGATAAAATATGTAAATAGAAATTAATTCTTGGTTATAGATTTCTAATTCATTTCATGACAGGTTTTAATGTGATGTTTTTGAACAGTTTTTGTGTTCGAATGCTCCCCCATTCCTGTATTTCACAGTATTCCTGTTCATCTATAAAAATTCCAGCTTTTCCATCAAATCCCAATATGAAAAACTGAATTGTTTATCTCATATCTGCAGGTATGAATCTCACTGTTCATCTCACACTTTTTCTTCTGTTTCTCAGGTTCCTGACTAGGCCTCTAACTCGTGATTGTTTACAGGCCTGTGTCTGCTGTAGATGTTACATCACATTTTTACAAGGTGTCTTTTGTGTGCCCCCTATGACCTTTTCTGCTGGTGCTGAGAAGGACGAGTCAGTTTTAGAAGCACACTTAAATGGAGCGGACTTGCCATGAATCAGGCCCCACCTTAATTATGAGTGAGGAGCCGGGTGCCTGTTGCTTGGCACATCAATGCTGTATGTGTCATGTTCTTAAAGAGTAAAGCAGAGAGTGGATTGGCCTCTGGCATGCTGTGCATCTCCAGAGCGCTTTAGGCCATGGGTGTCAGTGACACTGTTTAAAATGCCTATAAATAGGTGCAGCTATTAAAGTGTGTTTTCGCAGCAAAGAGTGTGACTCTGGCCGTGGGGCAGTGCCTCGGTGATAGGCTGCACAACGGTCTCTCTCTCTCTCTCTCTCTCTCTCTCTCTCTCTCTCTTTCTGCCTTTGCCACTCAGCAGAGGAGAAAATTTAATGTTCCGCACTCGTCTCTTTTAACTCTCACTCCAGGGTCACAACGTGGAGGAGATTTGCCGCATGAAAGTGGAAGTCTGCTTCTTCTTTCACAGTCATATTGCAGCAATATGCTGTTGATTAAGTCACATTAGGCAAAGCCACCATTTTTTTGTCATTTCATCCTAAAGGCAGCAGCCAAGTCACAGCCTGAACACGGACCTCTCAGGAGTTCACATTAGCTTTCTGGGCACATTGTGTTACATGTCGAAAGGATTGACAATAAGTGCTATTCCAGTAGACATGCATAGCTGGGTAATACTGTTTTTCATTCGCTAATTAAAGTGAAACACAAGACAGGCCTCTTTCAGTTGGACACACGGCTCACAGAAACATTAGCTCCCCTGTGGCTAGGAGAACCCCGTAACTAAGATTCCAGCCCTGACAAGTCCCCACTGTTGGGGCTGCTGTGTCCGTTCATCTGTCAAAAAGTCTGAAATGTGAGTCGCGTCTGCAAAGTGCCTGTCTGCGTCGCCTCTGTTCAGTTTGGACCTTATCCACTACTCCCAGGATAGTGCCCATTCCTGTCCCTCCTTGGGACCTGATTGGAAGTGGGACTACCAAATACAGTTCTAGGGCTTGGCAGATAAATCCACTGCTGAAAATCCCGCTCTGAAATAAAAAAGCTTTGCGGAGACGAGGCGACGTTGTGGACTTGTGCCTGTAATGGGAGGCCACAAGAATAATGGCGGCGGCATTTCTGAGCTGACCTTGGAGGGTTCGGGCGAAAGCCTTGTCAGCACAAGTGAGGGATGAAGGATTATAGGTGTATGTGTACATAGAGGTGGTGCTGGTGGTGGTGGGGAGGCATAACTCGGACTCATGCGCAGGGCAGGAACCCATCCTCCTCCCACCCCTTCCCGGAGTCATCTTGTTCCCCAATCGGCCCACTGACAGCCCTCCATCCCTCTGTCTAAAGGAAAGGGGTTTTTAAGAATAAATGACTTCCTGCTGGCCAGAAGCAGGGCTGCGGGGGAGGAAGGGGCTGCTCCGTTTATCTCCTCCTGCAGGGCTCCATTAGGAGAGCATGAAAGCAGCGGCACCTCCGCACATTTTACGAGCCTCTCTGCCACAGGCTTGGCACACGCTCCCCTCCGAGGCCACATCCCTGCATCCTGCCACGGCAGTGACCATAAAGGAAGACCATCGTAAAAGACGCTGCAGTCGCCCGGTGGCGTCTGACAGGTCACTGGGACAGGAAACCCTGCTGGCCCGAGGCTTCTTATACATTTCTGGTAAATGCTGGCCTCTCCAAGTACACTGTGCTTTGTCCAACCCAGTCATGTGGATCACTGTCTCCCGGTTTTGGAACACGACCTTCTGTTCTCCCTGCTGATATCGCTGCTTCCTCTGCCAGCTCTCTCGGCCACCCTCGACTCCCTCCTTGTCCCCGTGTCGGATGGCGCTAAGTGAAGGGTCCATGGCTCCCACACAGGATGGAGATTACTTCCTGACTCCTGACCTGAAGCTGGGTCTGAATCTCTGGCAGATATATGGGTCACAGTGTTTGTTCAGAGCGTCAAAGTATTTGGTCTTTCGGAGGAAACCCAGGAAAGGGATATCAGTGTTTACACAGATACTGGGTGCCTTCAGGAGGGCACACGCAAGAATGGCCGCGTCCACCGTTGGAATGTCTTTTGATTTGTGGTGGAAACAAGCTAATCCATTTGCCTGCGCGATGTTGCTGAAAAAGAGCCCGGCTCTGAGCACCTGACTCAATACCACTCCGATATCTAATAATTCCGCTAACTGAAGCGCTTAAATCTGCATCGAGTTTGTCGGCTTGGGTAGAAGGCCGCCCCAGAGGGTCTGCCGAATGTTATTAAGCCATACTCCAGTGTCTCTGGGAGCGCGATGAATTAATTGGAGCAGGTTAAATGCACACTGCCGGAATAGCAGAGACAGCTTTCGACACAATGAGAGCACAGTGAGGAGGGGAGTGCATCTGCTGTGCTGTATGGCACCGATACAACGCACCTTTATTTAACCCTTCAAGAGCCAGAGGAGTAATTAGGACAAAATGTGCCTTAGATATGAGCTGACGCATATATCGAAAGTGTTAATCATTGGGTCCTTGACGTAGAACGAAGTTGGGAGGAGGTGAGCGCAGCTAGTTAAATCTACTGCATATTTGAAATATCAGCATATGATTAGTCATGATGCTTGTGGTGGCTGTAGTCACCCGGCATTCAAGGGATTGAGAAATGGGAGGAAGCATGTTGACCTTTACCTTCATTTCATGATCTCTATGCTCCAGCCGTAAGCCCCGCCCCCCCCTACCCCTTTCCCCATAGCTGTAGCACTCTTGTCTCCTGAGACCAACTGTGTAATGTATATACAGTACCTAGCTTTGATACGCAAGTGGGTCATACGCATGGAGATGGAGACATATGTTAAAGGTAACCTTCAGATTCTGAGAAGTTCAGTAAATTTCAAAATCTCCCTTGATGTTTTAGATGTCACAGGTGTTCTCACTCACAACAATGGCGCAGTGCCCCATCCACCACAAAAGCATCCCTTTATATGCTGTGTGAAACAACAGACAAGTGCCTGATTGTTTTTTGGTTGTGCTTGCCGTGGGTGTGGTTTCTCTGTTTCTGTAATCTTTTGCTCTTTTTGACATGCATTCACCCGCTCACATATACACAAACGCATGAAGACACACACACACACGCACTAACTGTGGGAGAAGCCGTCAGTGCACCAGTAGGCCTCTGATTGCCGCTGACATCACTTCTCCCACATCAAAAACTGAGCAACTCCAGAACCTGCTACTGCTAGGCACACACACACACACACACACACACATACGCAGACGCTCCGACACACACCGGATAACTCAGGAAGGGTTGCTCAACCAAGATTTATCAGTACCCGAGGGTGGCCTGAAAATGTTCTTTTTCTTGCTATACTTCTTTACTTTGCTTTTTTCGGTCTTGTTTCTGTTCAGGTTTCAAATTTTTTTTACTTTATTTTATTAATTTTTTTGCTCTTATTTCCACTTAAAGAAACCTTTGGCATATGCTGGTCATAAACCTGACATATCTGTGTATGTTGTCTGTTCAAGCACAGGATGAAAGTATTTAGAAAAACTTGGTACATTCAGGCACGACTAACACAGTGCAGTCAGTTCTCTTTGGCTTTGTTTACAATAAGATTACATGCTGTTCCTGTAATCTTGTGCATATCAAACCACACTGTGTAGGACGATGCTGTGGTGCTTGTTCCCACCCGGTCAGTGACATATTCCCACATGCTGAAATCGACACTCCTCTTACAGTATACGATGTGTCATAAGCATGCACTCCCACTAAACCGCATCTGAACTGCTCTCAACTGTACCAGCATCTTCTGAAAACTCCTCTTAACAACTCTTCGTTTTACAAGATGTGTAGATAAGAGTTTGGCACGAAAGTGGTCAAACTGAGATGATGATTTTCTGAGTAAGTAGAAGTTAACAGTGAACAAAATTAAATAATTAAATAAAATTCCTAGGGGTCCGCAAACATTTGCATACGTGTGGGGTTAGGTTTAGGGTGCACACACAGTTGTTTGCAAAAGCTTGAAAAAAATGTGTTAAATATTGGTATAATTTTTTTTCCAATAAACTTATTATACATAATAATAATCATTTATTTATTATATGTATCACTTTACTTCCTCTTAACGTACGTCTGTTTTTAAGTGAAAATATGTAAGACATCCTGCAAAATATTTTAAGAATAAATAGAATAAACAGTGTGTTTTCAGCAAAATTCAGCACACAGTTTCTATTTACATGATGAGTTACATATATGGCCACAAAATGTAAAACAAGGCCTTTTTTCTGTATGTTAGTTTAGTAATTAAGTGCATTGAAGTGTGCAGAACTCTGTAGAGGATGTGCACGTTTGTTCATTTAGGAACTCACCAAAATGTATCCTTTGACCAGAGGAGCCAACCTTCTGCACAGGCTTGTGGTTATAGAAACGGTTGCTGTGAAGCCTGCAGGCTATGGCGCCTCTGGTGTCTGACACTGTTGCCTTCATTCAGTACATTAGACTGTGCTATGGTTATGCAGGTAGCTGTGATGTATTTGTTGCGGGGGGCATTTTAACGCATGTGTGTGTCTGCGAGTGATTGTGAGGTGTGTGTGTGTGTGTGTGTGTGTGTGTGTGTTTGTGTGTGTGAGGAGACTGAGCCTGAGACTGGTATCAGTGCAGTGACCTTCTGCCACCCACAGTCAGAGGAAGTGATGCAATCGCGGCCTCATCTCCTCACAGCTCTCCTTCGCGTGGTTAGAGCCACAGCGAATCGGCAAGACAAACAGCGTTCTCTCGAAGCGTTTATCATGGTTTCAGCTCTGCCTAGTTCCAGAGCATGCGGCAGGGACAGAGAGAAGCAGAGAAGGCTTTTGGCACCCCTGGCCAAATGAAAATAAGTACACATCCTCTAAAGAGAACACACTTCACCACATTTTAATGCATAATCAGTTTATTTGCTGAATTTAATGTAAAAATCGGTATTATGTTTCCTTTTTTACCCCTCAGTAAATTTAACCCCAGCACGTAAGTGAACACTGTGCACGCAAATTTGCAGAGAAAGCATGCCATGTTTATTTTTCCCAGTAGAGAATGGACTAAGGGTGATCACACATTTGCACCCAACTATACAGACTGAGAGGGTCTCCTCAGGTTTACATAGTGTATATGACATACAGGATACATTATTAAACGCACTTATGATCATCAGAAATTATTATTTTATCCACATAAGTCTAATAGTTAATCTCTCCACTTTCCCTGCAGTTCTTTGCAATTTAAATTCAAGTCTGCAGCACTGCACAGCAAGTAGCAAAGGTACAGAGTGAGTGCATCTAAACATTGCGATAAGACACACGCGCACGTGTGCATGCGCGCACACACACACACACACTCGCTCTGGGTTACAAATTGGTGTGAAAGCCACAACCTCTAAAAGATGAAGAAAGAGAAACTGTGGAGACCCTTGTATTGACTGTAGGAGCAGGTAGACAGATATACAAGTGGATCATGTAGATAACAGGAACCTGGCTCAGGCCGTTTTGAGTGAGTATTTGTGAATAAATTTGCTAAAAGTTCCTTTTTTTTGTTCAAAGGACTGTGACTGTCAGGGTTAATCTCTCTGTTCCAGCCTGAGGCAAGGGCTGCAGACAGCAGGAACAAAGTTAACATGGCTCCAAATGGCCCACTGGGACCAGAGAGCTTCTGGATGGACTTTACCGTTAACAGCCCTGTTCAGTGTACAGCAAAACCCAACACAGAGAAGAAAACCTGAATACGCTTTACATCATTTTAGCACAGTTCCTTCTGTACGGTTACACTTTCCAGATAAAAGGTCCTCAACACCCACTGGGGCGGCATCCTCAAGAGTAGGTTTTACATTAAGTTAGGAAACACGCACGGTATCATATTCAGTTGAACTTAAGTATATATATTTTTTAAATATTGCACTAGCTCTACACACCCTGCCTTAATTCTAGGTTTAATGTATTTATTTATATCCTGTTTATGCACTAGGGTTGTGCCATATCATATCGTTTGCAATAATATTGCCATCATTTTCAAAACTATAGCAATAAACAACAATGTGATATTAATGATATTAAAGACTTGAATATCCCATAACACGGCATACATTTTTACATGAGTCATTTAGTTGCAGTGAAGTACGGTGGAAAGTGGCTCTGAGGAGGAAGAATTTGCTCCAAAAAGAGTGGCTTGTTGGTGTGGTTTGAATACAAAGTTCAGATGTAAAATAAACCATGATAGAAATGTTAGATGTTAGAAATGAAATTAATATTATTGATGTATATTAAATATATTAAATGTAACACAATTAAATGTAATACAAGTATATCGTTATTGCCAGAATACCCTGAAATATTGTGATAATATTTCAGGGCCATATCACCCACCCCTATTATTCACCATATTTGTTTTCCGTAAAAATATTCACATTTGAACATTTGTTATTCTTTGGACAGCCCCAAGGTGAAATTACACATTTTTTATTTATTTTTTCCATGTGCAAATTATGGTTGTGGGGAGAATAGTATATATAATATACATGTTTCACAGCTAAGACTAGTATCCAGAAGGAAAAATGTAATCATAACGTTTTGTTATGACTCTTTTTTACAGCATTACTCCTTCCGTATTTTTACTTCCATGATACGTACTTTCACATAATGTTCTTGAAGTGTCCAATTTCCTCAGGCTTGTAATTTCATAATAAACAAGGAACATAGCTTAACTGCTGGTAAAATAAACATAGGCCAAGGGCTTATTAAAATTGTTTTTGATGTCCACAGGGCAGTTTCAGCCACAAGAACAACCATATGTTATTGTGGGTACAATACAGCTACCCACAGTGGTCCAGCAGCATGTGGATTGTCCTCATGGTTTTAGGCCTCGAGAAACATTTATGTGTTTTTGTCTGTTTTCTTTCTTTCTTTTTTCTTTCTTAATTATTTATTTATTTACTTATTTGTGTGTGTGTCTGTCCTTGGCTATATCAAAACATTCTGTAATTTTATTTGACTTTGATCTCTCCTCAAAGTGGAAGAATTTACTGGTTATTTTACATTAATCTTTGTTTTGTGGAATAAATAAATATATATATTATTTTAAATTAAATATATTTAAATTAGATTTTTTGTTAATTCTGGATATCATTAAATCATTAAATGTAATGTTTTTTAAATTGTAGCATGATTTGGACATCAGCTGAATGTTAATGGATGTAGATTTTGTTCTTGATCATAAAATCAAGGAAAAAGCCATGAAAAAATACAGCAGACCCCACTTTGTTAGAGAGGGCTGATGGTGTAGAACAGTAGTTGTGTGTTGCAAAATGTTGACAAGTTACAGAATCAATGTTGTTGTTCACTTGTGAGTTTAGGCAGTGAAGTTTTTTGGCGCTGTTGGCGGGTTAAAGTTTTCTCTTTAAATGATGGAAGGACATAAAGGGGGAGAGTTCCTCATGTCTCAGAGCCTCTGTGTGTCTCCAGTCTGGAACAATAGCCCTGCATCCTGTGCTAAGTGTTAGCGGCCCGGCTCGCTGACTGACAGCTCCAGAACAGGGATAATGTGTCGTCTCTCAGTGCCAGCACAGCCAGAAGTGATAAACAGCAGCAATCCGAGCCAGAGCAGGAGGCCAGCAGCCAGTCTGAGAGAGAGAGAGAGAGGTCTAAGAACGCACACTTAATGCACCCCGCTTCCAAACACATGCACCATCAAATATTAACACCACCACATCCTTGTTTCTCTCTGCGATAGACTTTTAGGTCTTTTCGAAAGTAGTCCAGAATTCCTTCTTTAAGGATGTTAATTCTTCATGTGGAACTTCCATGTTCCCCCCAACCTCTTTTTGTCCGGCCTGGCATATTTATTGACAGTTTATCTCGCTTTATTATTATTTTATATGGAAAGCATGACAAGGTAAATAGACTCCTCCAAGGCCCTGGTTCCTGGCCCAGCTGTAATGGTAATGTAAACATGACTGGGTAATTTGAATTCTAACAAAGTGAAGATTAGCTGTTGACTGGCGGTGGCGTGACGATTATTTCTAAAATAATCCTGTTTTGATATGCATCGATGTCCTGGCAGGAATTTTCAATTTGTTTTCCCATTGCTGCATGTAAACAGGCTTCAGTGTCTCCTTATCACGGCGAGGCACGGTCTCGAATAGACATGCATAAGCCCCGGTTAGCCCTCTCACACAGAGCCCCCCCCACCCCTCCGCACGGCTTTGCGCCAGCTCCAGAGTGTTGCTTGTCTGAGTTTCAACAAGTCCCCCCTTTATCATGGCCGAGGAAGAGGGTTTTTATGTATGTACCTGCAAATCATTTGCAAACATGAAGTTCCTCACAAGTGCACGTTCCCTGAATATGTTCTGCATGAGGAGTTTTCACCCATTCCGCCGACTGAATAGGCAAATGTGCAGGCTGTCAAAATCAAAATGGCCTCCTGTGACCAAAATAATCAGGCCCCATCCAGGGCCCTGCAGCTGGTGATAAATGTTTACCCCCGCTGATTGTCAGACATATGGCCCAGTAGAGAATTACCCATTTCAAAAATATCTCATACAACACAGCTAACTCCAAATGAAAGTTTTTTTTTTTTTTTTGGTGGGGGTGGTGGGGGGATGCTGTTGCGGGTTTAGCGCCCACTATCCATGGTTTCGTATCTCTTGCAATGGCTTGCATTTAGCACATTATCATTCCTGCAAACTATTTAGGCCATGATGAGTCATTTTATAAAGCTGCAATCCAAACCACTAAAGTGTTGGCAACAGAAATGACGAGATGTTGTCTGTTTGTTGCTTGCTGATTGATGGCTTTTCATGTAAAACATGAAAGTTTACTGGGATAATATAAATACAAATAGAGCCATCTTGGCATGTACGAGGCATAGTCTCAGATGTTAGGTTTTATGTGAAGTCCAGAAAATATCAGCTAAACCAGTTGTACATAAAGTTTTTTCAGTCATTCATACAAAACAGGAGCACCCAGAGGAAACCCACGTGGACACAGGGAGAACACACCTCACAGACCTCACAACTCCTCACAGACAGTAACCCGGAGCATGACTTGAACCCACAATCTCCAGGTCCCTGGAGCTGTGTGACTGTGACACTTAAAGTTGTTTCAGAAATTTTTAAATATAATATTTATAAATTTATAAATATTGTATATACAATATTAGCTTAAATAGCCTTTGTGCATATTTCTGTTTCTGCACGAATATTCAGAATTCCTACCTAAATAGAATTGACAAGACCTGGACAATAACAAACCAAAGCGTGGATTCAAACATTTAAACAACAAAATATTTGCCTTTAAAACAAAATGGATGGATCTCAGAGTAGCAAAAGAAATGTAAAAGTTTTAATGGAAGTGTTGGAAGATCAGGAGAATTACCTGCCCACATACTTGTTGACTCTATTCATTAACTTGCTGTCTTGGTAAACTCACTTCTAATCATCTTCATGAGAGTTTTAACAGAACACAAGCTCAAAAACATTGCGTCTGCCTCCATTAGCACGACGGCGTTTTAGATACTCTACTTTACTAGACCCCAACTATTTGGGTCATCTTAGTTTATACTAGTGAGGCAGTTTTGATTAGAGGTGACCAGCAAGACGAGACTGCGGTCACTTGAATTACAAAACCCACACATGATACGATACCAAGGTTGATGTCCAGTTAGTGCTGACAGTTTAAATCGATTCTGGCCAGATCACTTACCACATAAATCGTTATGGCCAATGTGATGCTGGCAGTAGTATTTTCAGGAAGGTGAGCATTTCAAGGTGTGCCTTCTTTGGGTCAGAACAAACCCAGAAGAAACACTGATTATTCTCAAAGACGACCAGGGTTTGAATGGACAGAGCATTATGACACTAGTCAATGGTGGATATTGTCATCGCATTATAATGAATATGGATTCTTTTTACTTGTGGGCTCAGTCTGAGACTTCACATATGCTGGTTACTGGTTTTGTGTCACTCATGTCTTCACTTATTGACCTCAGATTGGATGTCGAATCCAAGGCAATTGACCTGAGGAGGACAGGGAAAATGTTGGTTGTTTCACAAGTGAGGTTAGTCAGCTGTCTCAGAAGACTTCAAAGCCATCCTGTGGTTCAATATCACAGAGCACTGGCAGGCTCTACAGAGCCCCCAGTAAATATTGATTACACTGTAAAGCATTATTAGGCCAGAAGGCCTTTATTACTGTAACTGGCTATATTGCAATAATAAAACCTCTCTGTGTATCATTTCGATTTCATCTGGGATCAACAAAATACAATGTGATATACTTCTAGAGTTATGTACAGTGCAGTCCCTCAAGAATTCTCTCTTACTCTCTGCACCATTTCTGTCAAACACTATCTATTTGGGTTAGCGGAGGAACACACAGTAATGTCTCTATTGACTTTTCTTCATCCAGCGTCCAGACCTCCATGCTGCCCCTAAGTTGAAGTGCACTTTGAAGGAAATGAAGTGAAATATGGCGTTCTGTACAGCGTGCCTATTTTAGTATTCATTTTCGAGTCCTGAATGCACCCGCTGGAAAAGAAGCGCAAATGTGTGTCGCGAGGAATGGTGTGAATTATGTCCACAATACAAATCTATGTGGCTAAATTGGCAGAGTGAATTACCTTTTGATACACCCTTCATTAATCTGGTCTAATACAGCTACAGACGAGCATGAAAATCTCAGGCAAGTGTGTGCATTAATGATTAGGCTGCCGAGTGAAATCATTACTACCTTTAATGTTCCCAGTCTAATTGAGACATTAATTAAAGGCGAGGACTCAGCTGAGTAGTGTTTATAACCACATTGATATTCAGCTGAAATTATTTGAGACGATACAGTGGTATGTGGGGACTACTGAGTGAGTAAAAGAGGAGCTGAAGGTTTATTCAAACACTTTTGGGAGTTATGCCCTAACAAACAAACAATAATTAAAGACAAAAAAATTAATAAACATTACAATATTTGAAGCCAGTGTCCATGCTGGACATATATATGTGTGTATGTGTGTGTGTGGCACAGCAGCTAGTTTCACACTCACAAGGCTCCAAGTCCTGCTTTGGGTGACTGTCTGTGAGGAGTTGGTGTGTTCTCTCTGTGTCTGCGTGGGTTTCCTCCGGGTGCTCCGGTTTCCTCCCACAGTCCAAAAACACACATTGGTAGGTGGATTGGCGACTCAAAAGTGTCCATAGGTCTGAGTGTGTGAGTGTGTGTTGCCCTGTGAAGGACTGGCGCCCCCTTCAGTAGGTGTTTCCTCATTGTGCCCAATGTTTCGGAGTAGGCTCCAGACCCACCGCAGAACTGAACTGGATAAGCAATTACAGAAAATGAATGAAGGAATATATATATTATTTTATTTTATTATTTTTTTTCCTCACCTGGTTCATAATGTTGTCATTGGTGATTCAGAAATTTCAGTTCTCTTTTAGTAAACTGTGGCCTTTCCTATTTGCAGAGAGGAGAACAACCCTCTGAAAATTATTATAAAATGGAAACTGAACTGAATCAGAAGATATTTCCAATTCCAAAATAGCAAAACCATTTAAGCTCAAATTAATCATTACAACGTGAGTGTACAGTCCTTGGTGGTCCGGTCCCAATGACAATGACACATATGTAGTCCCCTATGGCCAAACATGTCTCGCATGGCAAGCCATCTGGAACACTGAGCAGTGACACAAATAGGGCCTACATGCCAAAGCTAGCCGCTTGCCATCTGGTTTGGCATGGACAGTGTCATTAACACTGGACATTCCTTCAAGGAGAAGATGGTGGGCAGTAATATAGGTATGTGAAAATGAAAAGCAGGTGGATTTGGAATTCCCAGAAATCCAGAGTATTAGTTAATTAAAATATCTATCATATCATATATAATATTACAAATACATTTGAATCTGTCATGTCCCTGGACTTAGTCACCAACTCTGACAACTGTGACTAATTCACAGGGGGCGTAAAATATGTCATTTACGGTCAGGTGACTACAATTTTAGTTAGAAATCTAATTAAATCTTCAGGAATTAGTGAAACTAAGTCTACGTTTGACTATTATACAGTCAAAGCAGCCAGTGAGATCACGTTGTTCATTTTTAGCATCTAGAAATAAAAACCTAAAAACATATATTACATGAAAATTACACCAGAGCCCAAAATGTTTTAGTATTTAGGGAATCAAAAATAAATTAATAAATAAATAATACTAATTTTCCCTGTTTCCAGTGATATGTCTTAGAAATGGGTTTTATCTTATGGCAATTCTGGTCACAGTAAGAAATGTAGACTTATCAGTTTGTGACACCTTACTCCACATTTTAAATGCCCAGTTTCAGTGTTCTACTGGACATTTTCTTCACTTTATCCAGTTCCTTTTCTGAATAAGTCTACACAGTAGCATTAGACCCATAGTGTTGGGTTGTATTGCCACAGTAGAAGAAAGTACAGAAAAACCTGTAGATTGTTTTTATACCTGGACAAGAGTGGAGCTTTGTTTTCTTAAAGTTTGTTGATCTGATGAAGGGAGTTTTAGAGGTCTACCAGGTCTTGGACTGCTGCTAAATATCGCATTTATTTCTGATGCATGTTTGGACTCCACTTTTGGAAACTCTACTTGATTTTGGATAGCTGTAATGGAAATAAAGTAAAAAGCACACTTTGTCTTTTGCAGAGTACCGTGTATATATGTAACTTTCCTCAGATCTAAGGGCTGGAGAACCGTGGAGGTAGAACCTGATGATGGAAGGAGGGAATTTGTTTGTTTTCTGTCTGTCAAAGCCAGGCTAGCAGTGGTCTGGCTGCAGCTACAGGCACTCACCTCCCAGTCTGTTTGTCCTGACCTCTTCCTCAACCTGCTTACACACACGCCCCACACACACACACACACGTGGCTGCGGTGGGCTCCCTATGTCCTCAAGTCCACAGACAGAGGAGACGAGGTATCCAGTGTCCCTTAATATTTTATCGTTTCCTTCAAAGGGGCCCAGCAGCTTCTCCTGAGCTAGGCGTTTCTGCTTGGCACGAAAGCTTCAGACTTCCCGCCCGTTTCCTGGACCCGGATAGCGTTACGCCGCTGCCCCATCTCCACTGATGCTGTGCTATCGCTTCTATCAGACTCTAACCCCTGCCATTGATCGCATGATACACCCCTTCAAGCGCGACAAAAAATCCCAGCCAACTTCTATCATGCTCTGTGGTCAGCAGGCGTCTGCTGGTGAGGAGATGGCCAGCGGAGAGGGCCAGCAGATGAGGTTGAGCCCGTGGTCCGAGCTGCATTCCTGGGGTTAGGAAGTGGGTGAGAGCCCTTGCTTTAGAAAGGTCCCTGGAGCTACTCTTCACAACATTTGCATTTGCAAGAAGGGGGGTTACATGAGTGCAAACAAACATAAAAAAAAAACTTGCAAAACAGAGTTGATTCACCACAAGGCTCCAATTACCAAAGTGAAAACGAACAGAGCGGATGGACATTTGGACGAGGGGCGAAAAAGCAGAGCTTGGACTTCAAAGCTATTAAAATGGTATAAAGTTCCCTAAGTCTTCATGAATATTGCAGTGTTCTAAAGTCACTCCCCCGATGTGCAAAAGAAACTTCTAAAGATTTTTCTTCCATGCAGTATAGGCCTCATACATTAACTATTTACGTGCACATGGGGCTTTATTGAGAAGTGGACAGCATGTTAATGAAAGCCAGAACAGAGGTCTAGCCCTTTCAACTTAATTTCTGTCTTTAAACATGGCAAAGTCTTATTTACTTTTGTTTGTATGTGCGTATGTTCCCCACGGCCTCACGTTCCTGCTGTAATTTTCTCTTCTCCTTTGCCTCAGTTTAAAAAGCCTTTGAACATAGTTTTGTAGCTACACTATTTTAACATGCTCCATAGGAATAAACTAGGAAAACTAAACTAAACCGTTACTCTAATGGGTTAACTTTAATCAATCAATAAAACCATACTCCACATCACAGATTCACTCATTCCTGTTCGGTCTGAGGTGCAGTGGTTTGCAATAGAAGTGGCAGATAAATAAAATACTGATAGAATTTTAAACTGATTCCTCTGTGTATTTTTCTGTGACATTTTCCCTGTTTTTTGTTTTTTTTTCCCTGACATTGAAGACTGTTTTGCCTGGAGAGTGAATGTACAAAAACGTTTGCTCAGTACTTTTTTTTTCCCCTAACATTTTTATAGACAGTGTATTATAACTGAACCACTGTGGGTGCTTTGGACCCTGAATGCCTTTCTGGGCCTAGTGTGGAGTTAGGAGAGTGTGTGTGGGGTGTGTGGGAGCTGTCTGTCAGACTTTATTTTGGTTGCCTTTCCTAATTAGCGAGAAAAGGTCAGAACATTGTTTAACGGGTGCGTGAGCGGCTTGTCTCTGGCAGCAGCTCTACACACTCACACTTCACATGGTCAAGGTCAAGATGCAAATTTAGAGCCTTCTCCTCTCAACAGCAGATACACATACACACTCGGAGGAATATGCGTGACCTGGTATGTTTAGTTATTGCTTTTGATGTCAGGGATTTTTTTTTTCCGTGACTCAACCCCTCAGTGCAGTAGCATTGTTCAAAGGTGGATCGCTTAGTTGCCTCAAACCTTTCTGTAGAGGATTCTTGAAAGAAAGACCATTTAAGGGATATGTGCAAAGATTAAAGACCTATTTAATGCTTAAAGGGCACATTTCCAACATTAAATTTTTTTTTCGTACATAATTTTCGGCCCATGACATTTTTATAGGTTTATGTACCAAAAGTAGTTATACATTTTTTTACGTGATCATATTTCAACCTGTCGTTATCTCTTACATTTAAACTGTGCCTTATAGACTGATATATGTAAATGAACTTTGTCCTGTATTGTGCCTCATACAAAAAGCTGTCCATACTGAACCCTTCCCTGTCAATGGGTCAGGTAAACTGCTTCAGGCTCAATGTGTAGATTTATATAAACGTTTGTGTATTTATGACATCATAAAAGCCCTGAATTCAAAATTAACTGCTTTTTTAGTTTGTAATAAATGTTTTTTACAGATTGTGTATTGCGTAGAACATTTTGGAGTTTTAGTATTGACGTATCAGACACACACAAGAAAGATGATCTTTCTTTTATAAGGCTTGTGAACTTTGTGGAAAGTCAATTGCAGGAACAATGCCCCATAAATCACTCCTCCAATGATTAACAAAATTTAAATGAGCCTGAGGGGGGGGGAAAATCAGTATGAACATGATCTTTTAATGTGAACAGGATAGCCTTGCCTCAGCTTTCATTCAGTGGTGTAAATCAGTGCCTACATCATCATCATCATCGTCGTCTCTCTCTCTCTCTCTCGCTGTCTCTCCCTCTCTCACTCACTCACTCACTTTCTCCCGCACTCTCTTCCTAACACACATCCTAAATATCCGCACCTTCCTTATCTCTCTGCATGCACTGTGTTTTGTGTGATCTTCCTCTGAGAGACAAACACTCAGAGAGGAAGCCATTTAAATCACATAAGTGTGCTGTTGTTTTAGTGCTTCTTTGCTGAATGTGTGCCCTCTGGTAATGGACAATGAAAGGTGCCCTGGACAAGGGCTACAGAAATTTCCCTCAGAGCACAGCAGCTCAGATCTAATGTATAGTCTCATAAAAGACCAGAGATACAAGAGAGGAACTTGTGGAAAGTCAATGTAAAATCAGCTACTGCAAGTTTCTCAAACTGTACTGATCTTAGCGGCGTGTGTAGCCATGTAATACAATACACCCTTACAGTGTGGCCAAATATGTACACGTGAATAATGCTTTTTCCACACACAGACGCACAGTGCAGTATCCAGCCAAATGTACTCAGTTTATACTTAAAACAAGCATAGTACGTCTGGCCCTGAATGACTTAAAAACACAGTTTGGGCAAAAAGAATTGAACCAATCTGATGAACATTCTTTGAAAAAAAACATGCCATTGTTATTCCCGATTGATGAATTTATCAAAGTTCAAAGAGCTTTGTAATCTGTATCCCACTCTGTGCACAGTAAGTCAGTATTACACAACAGCCACTTACTGTCAAGGTTGCCATCATTTTAAATGGCCAGTATTTCACTTCTGAAATGCTTTCTCCTCACCTGCCAATATCCGGCTATCCACTAGCCTAATGGACAGACTGTAAATGCTGCCTCATTACATCCCATTACAGAGGGATGAAAAATGAAATGACAGAGAGTTGGAGGTAGAGAGAGGAGAGACATCGAGGCAATGAGAGGCAGTCCATATTTAATCTACCAGTATCGTTTGTGCTGTCTGAATAAGTATTTAAAATTCTCAGCGTGATTTGGCTCAAAGAGCCCACTGTAAACAGTTAGAGTAATAGCAGAGAGTTCAAGCGGCACTGTGCGGCTAGAGCGAGCGCCGAGGCTGCTTTGCAATCTCTTTGTGTGGAAACACCCTAATGGCTGCATATGGCTTTAATTTGGAGAGTGGCTGGATTATCCTTTAAGATAAGCGTTCTTAAAAAACAGTAGGCGATGTTTTAGAGATCTCTCAACACCTCGGCTCTTTCACAGGATGACGGCAGACCAGCAACTCACTGGCTGCATTGTTTTGCATTGGCCACACAGTTGTGTGCTAACGTTTGGGTAACCCTGACATGTTCTGTTGACTTTCTAAATGAATATATGGGTGCTGTTTATTTGCTGAATGTAAGTTATTGGAAATAATTTAAGAAGTACATCGTAGAGCTTGTGCAAAATTCATGACACCTTCTGATCAGTTAAATTTGGCAAATTTAAAGAAATTGCACAATGCCATATTCGATTAAGAAAGTGGACATTCTTAAAAACAAAAGAAAATAAAATCCCAAATCACATTTACAGTGGAATTATTACAAGTGATATGCACGATTCATCTCATTCATTTTGCCTTGCTGTGCCCATGGCCCCCTCCCCCACTATGTGAGCCACTGGATTAAGAGGTCAGAATAATTTATCAACAATAAAGATGTCTTCAAATGAAGATTACTTGGTCCAGTACTTGTTACGCTGTCCAGTACACACCCACTGTGCACTGGACGCTCGTTCATCGGAGATTCTCCCCTTTGCTGGCCGTTTTGAGGACAGACTCTGGCTTTTCCCTGACCCTTGCCAGGATAAGCCTCTTTTGGCTAATCGATGGACATGAGTTAAAGGTAATTGCCGTGTCACAATGTCAGAGGCACCATTGATTCGCCATTGTTTAGTCCAGGAGGACTGCCAGCCACTGCTCTGTACTTGTAAGAGGATTTGGGGTGACCAGATGTCCCGCTATACTGTGACGGGGCCAGCCTGGGTCCAGGCACTGTGTCACTGACCTCCTTAGGGAAGATCTTTTGCGCCGGCAGTCAAGCTATTGTTGTTTTCCTTTTAAAGCCTGTCCACTGGGCTGTGTGGACTCTACCTTTTAGATGAACGTTCTTACAGCCATAACAGCCTTAATTGACCTCGCTGTGTTCCCCCAGCGTGAATGAACGAGCCTATAATCGTGAAGTAGTGCACTGGCTTAGAGAAGGCTGTTGACATACAGTAAACATTACGTATGACCTTAACATGAATAATTCATCTCCCATGGTAAATTATTCAAAGTGAATGTATGTATGTTTAAATCTTTGCTTTTATGCATTCTCCTAAGTGAGGAGCTAATTCTATAATTGTTCCCTCAAATGTGGTAGCGAGTGCTTATACATTGCACCGTGTTTAACAATTAATGACACTGAGCACCTGCTAAACATGAAGAACTAGAGGGTTTCTTGGGGCCCTCTATTTATTTATTTATTTATTGACACATAGTGAGGTCTCATGTGGCTAGTCCATAGTTCTGAGACCACATCAGGAGCTACATGATGTGGTCTCAGCTGTATACTTTTTTATATATTACTTTTTCTCAATATTTTTTTTTCTGGAATGGAACACGTCCCTCTCATCAGTGGAGAAGGATGGACTAAAAACACCTTGGATTTCTGCTGCATTCCATTTACCTCATAAGTCGAATGTCGGAGCTGGGAATGAGGTCACATCCGAGCTGACCGTTTTCCAGTGAAACATTCAGAAAACCCTATGCCCTAGGTTTTTATTGTGAGTTATCCGCGATTGGCATTGTTAGCCATACCAGTTGATAACAGTGCACTTTGCGATATTGTAAGCATCCAATCACATACAGCAGTTGGACGCTGTGTGTGTGACTAATTTGTTGCTGCACAAATATATAGTATGATACTACTGCTTTTACACACTATTGGTGTTCAGGCAGCCATCTTGAATTCTGAACTTGGGGTTGGTGAGGGTCTCCCAATTTTTTGTGAAGGAAATCCAAGTTGTGTGGCCATTTCAGTTGAAATTTCCTACTTGGATTTTGTACATTTCAGCATCTGACTTTAATTGGAAGGCAGTGTCATTTTAGGTTTAAAGCAAGAGTGAAACTTTATTTTTGTGTTGAAGCTGAAAGTGTTAATTAAATGAAGGCAAATTTTGGTGCTTTGCTATATCTTGCATGTATTAAAAAAAAAAAATATATATATATATATATATATATAGAGAGAGAGAGAGAGAGATAGAGATATATATGTGTATTTTTTTTTTTTTACTTTTTTGACTTTTTATATTTTTTAATGACAGTGTTACCTCACGTTTTATCACCTCAGTACATCTCTTTAAGTATATTTATTGGCTAATTGGAAATAAAACACTGATATTACTGGCACAGTATTGCCCTGTACTTTATGAATACATTTTCTATAAAAAAGTATTTCTGTAAAAAACAATCTTGTATTTTCAAAATGCTTCTTTTATAGGAGAAAGACTGTAATCTTATTTTTATGTGCATTAATGTAATTACACAGAATTTAAAGGGCAGGACAATAACGGGAGTTCAGTGGTGTGGCTGTATTAGGTGGCTACTGGAATGTTAGATAATGCATGCGTTCAGGTGTTTGACTGGAGCTGTGAACTCTCAGGACCACAGCTCCTTGGTGAGGATGGATTATTCAGTGGAGAGGTGCTGGCAGCGATTGATTTGCGCAGCAGCGTGAGGGCTGCGGAGGACCGTACCTCTGACCGCCCTGCCACCACAGCTGGGGATGTGATGGTGATAAATGGGGCGCGGGATAGAGACCCAGTCACTCGGGACAGTATATCCGCTGCCTCTTAAAAACCCCAAACCACCAGCTGTCAGGTTCTTTTTAAAATCCATCATAAAACCCATACCCTCTCTCTCTCTCTCTCTCTCTCTCTCTCTCTCTCTCTCTCTCTCTCTCTCTCTCTCTCTCTCTCTCTCTCTCTCTCTCTCTCTCTCTGTTGACAGTCTGTCGCAGGTTCATTGCTGTGACTTATGTTCCCCAGGCATGCAGAGGGGACTCCATTATGTGACTGAGAGTCGTGGTCATGTCAGGATTGCCGCTCTGGTGGGGGATGGAGTGATGTGGGGATGTGAGTGTCCACTGTTCAGATTGATGAAGATGGGGACTGCGCCTCTGACCTAGTGGAAGACGTGCTTGGCAGTAATACGTGGTCTAACATTGGGTCTCCTGGAACATTAAGGCTGAGAGTGAAAGGTCCTGAGTTGTTCATACTCATATTCGTGTGTGTACATAGATATGGCATTTTACAACAAAAAAAAATAGTGTCCACATCGTCTCTCCATCTCCTTTCTGTCATGTGACACTCTTTTTTTATGAGTCAGAGCACAAAATGCTTGGAGTCGTATTGTAATTGCTTTGATTTTTATTCCATTTATTCTGACGAAACTTCTTTCTGCCTTAAAATGATTGAAGTCACAGACCAAATTCTGAGACTTTCTCCCCCACCCACCCACCCCTTGATGTGGTACACAATTATAGTTTTTTTAATGCAGATGTGTGCTTCTTTCATATGTAAATCTTAAAATGAATAAATGTCCATTATCGTTACATTTCTTAATGTGAAAGTATATATTGAAATTCTGTGCATGTGTTTACACAGAAAGACTGAATCTGAGCAAACAAATCTGAAAGAAACCACATGGACGGTAATGTGGCTGTAGATTTTTTTCCTGCTTTTATGAGTTTTAGAAATTTGACAGCAGACAATTATATTTGACAACTCTGTTATCTGACTGTCATATGCCACAACGTTTATATCATGGGGAGCTAATCATTACCCAGTCATTTATAGCAGTTATTGGAACATATGCCTTAAGATTAATAAGTGGGTAATAATTTAAGTTGTCTGAGGGTTAATTTTGGGGTGTATAAATGAGTATTCAACCTGTCCACAGTGATCTTGTGTAGGCGATTCACTTATACAACAGTGGAAACTTTTATCCCTCTAACCACAGTGCTGGCCTAGAATCATAGTAATTTCCTGTTGTTCTTTCTCTCTCTCTCTCTCTCTCTCTCTCTCTCTCTCTCTCTCTCTCTCTCTCTCTCTCTCTCTCTCTTTCTCACTCTCTCTCTCTCTCTCTCTCTCTCTTTCTCTCTCTCTCTCTCTCTCTCATGTTGGTACTGGAGCTGACAACTCTCTCAGTGGGGGGCTTTTGTAACACAGTGTCTTGCTGCTCGAACAGAGGCTAATCGCTGTTCTCCTGAATGCAACCCTCTCCAAAACAAACATTTACTGCCATAAAGCCAGGGTCTACCCTCGGTGACGTAGGCCACTGTGTTGTCCTTTATGAGCCCTTGGCTCTCAGGGGCCCAGTGCCTACGGATTGCAGGACATTCTCTGTCAGCAGTGCCTGCAGGAGCCAGATCTCACTGAACTGGAAGAGCTGAGAGGAAAAGGCTCATAAAAGCAGAGAGTCTTATCTTAGCAGAAGCACTCTTGTGCTTTGTCACCTTTGGAGAGCCGGGTCACACACTGTAAGGACACTCTGTGATCAGTTATTCCAAGAATGCCCCACATAAACACAACAGTCTTGAATCATGTGTAAGAACAACGTGGCTGAAAATAATGATCGTCTCGTTTGTAGAGTTGCTGTCACATTAGTGGGTAATACTGCTGCCCCTCACACAGTAAACTAGCCTTCAGGCCCCAGCTTGAGCAGGAACATTGTGCTATACAGTTAAGAGTGTTGGGCAATACTGCTAAAACTGCATTAGTTTATAAGTGTTAAATAATTACAATAAAATATATAAATGTATAAGAGCACCTACAAAATGTGATAGAATAATACTTTAATATATTGGAAGAAAAGCTTAAATATACGCAATGAATGCCATATATTTGCAGCATGTGTTTGCTTTGAAAAAGCAGATCAAAAAACCATCACGTTCTCCATGTCACCAGCTGATCACAAGTTTGAATACTGCTGATGCCTCAGTGCAGGCAGTCTGTTCCATTCATGCACATTCATTCTGTTTCAGCACTCAGAAGCTGTATGGCCTTCTGCACTTATTGTGATATACTGCAATGAATCAAAACTGCTGCATCATTTGAACATTATGTGACATTATAGGACACTTTTCCATAGCCGTTGCAGCCCTAAACAATAAATATTTTCCATCGAATCACAAATATGATCTAAGATCAGAGCAGGAGCTGTCTCACAGGTCTAGTTAAATGCCCCATATTTCATTTTCCATTTGATAAATGGCTTTTTCTATGGTGCGGGACCATGTCTTATTAGAACAGGCTTTTATTTTCTTTAGCGTAGCGCACTCATTGGTTGGTATTTTATTTGGCTGTATGTGACAGCATGGGGAGGTGAAGTAGAGACGCAGTTCACGCTGTTCGCGCTGTTCACACTGGCCCTGGTGCTCACACCTTTAACGACATCTTAAATGTCACAGAATGTCACGCTGAAGGATAGAATGAAGAGAAGCTTGCTTCACGTTAGCGCCCCGTTCCCTCAGGCTCCTGTACCTTGCAGCTCTGCAGTTCTGTTCTGGATGTGTGTGTGTGTGTGTGTGAGAGAGAGAGAGAGAGAGAGAGAGAGAGAGAGAGAGAGAGAGAGAGAGAGAGCACAGGGTCTGCTTATTGTGACCCACATTTCAGCACCTTTAACACGGCTATGATTTACAGCACCTGCTAGCGACACAGGCAGCAGCCTTCTCCCCCAGCTACAGATTTTGACACTTTAGTCTTGTTTTCATCATTCCTTGATAACGGTGACTTACTGTATTCCTTGTAGGTGGCTATATTTAAGTGTACCTCCAGTAAACACGCTCTCAAAGGGAATTTACAGAAATGCCCTAGTAAACTACGCAGGTGTCAGGAGCGTGTGTGTAAAAAGCTGCAGTGTGTGTGTGACAGAGGAGTTAGCCAGCATGCTAGCAGTGACTGTCCTCTTGACCTGGAGTGCCTCTCTTTCTATCACTTTCTCTACCTACTCCCCACTCTCTCTCAGGGCAGTTTGGAGGGAGTTGCCTAGCCCAGCCTTTATATAACTCTGCCCCCTCATTCATCATACATTTGCTGTCTTTTTCTTCTGTTTGCAAATGTTAGGTCAGACGGCGTCTTCTGTTTATTTTTTTAAAAGCGAGTAAATACACGTCCTCACAATTCTGCACTTTTTAAAGCACAGTCACTGTTTATTTGCTGAATTAAACATTTCGGTTAAACACAAATACATGAACTATGTCCCGTACAAAATGATGGCTCCTTTTTTTAGGTTAAGCTTTTATGCTTTCTAGTATGTTCAGCTCAGCAAAGGAATTGTGCGTTAAATTATGCAGAAAAGCTGGCAGGTCCAGTGCTCCACATCCCAATCTCAGGGGCTTTATTAACCACTAGTACATGCTTGGGCAGGGTGAACTTAGGCTCGTGTGAGCATCCCATTCCATTGGTAATGCTTTTTTTTTTTTTTTTTTCTATGGAAACTATACCAGCGGTGCCACTAAATGCACATGTCAGTAGTTGGAGATGTGTCCACTCACTGTCCATTTCTTGAGCTCTACTGATTATCTTCGTTAGCCCCATTTCATCCTGTGTTTCAGTGATCAGGACCCCCATAGGACCACCACAGAGCAGGTATTATTTGGGTGGCAGAGTGCTCTCAGTGCTGCAGTGGCCCTGACATGTTGGTGGTGTGTTAGTGTGTGTTTATACGAGTAGATCAGACACCACAGTGTTGCTGGAGTTGTTGTAAACACTGTGTCCAGTCACCGTCCACTCGCTTTTTAGACACGCCTGCCTTTTTGGTTTGCTCTGTGATGGTCTTGTGGGGGGTCCTACGCAGACTTTTATACATTTGTTTTAATTTTTTAAATAATAAAAATGCCATATACTTGAGCTAATGGGTACTGCTCTGGATGCCAAGAACTCACTATAGGTTTGAATGTGCAGGCATTTACATTAGCACCTGCAGTAAAGATACTGCTTTCACATTCAAGCTGTGGACAAGCTGAAGGGTCTGTCAGTCTGCCCCTGGTGTGTGTGTGTGTGTGTGGAGGGGGTAGGGGTATCTTGGCAGGGTTCAGTCGTGTGACCTACGACCTTTGACTGTTCCCACTGCCCTTGCTGTCAGATTTGACATTGAAGTGGATGCAGTCAGACTCCTGCTAATGTGGGGAAGCAGGGGCTCAGTCTGTGCTATCTCATGGTTATGGTTTCTTCTTTAATGAAAGTTTAATTCCAAATTGGACTAAACTCGACTTCGTTTCATCCTGTATATCTATTTGAATGGAAAGAAAAAAATGAAATATGCCAAAACTAATGAAATATAAAAAAAGGAAGAATAAGAAAATACACCTCCTTCTCCTGGTGTTTGTGTGTGGATATTTCATTCTTCTACATAAATCTTTGTCATGCATAACAGCCCTGGCGTATTTGGGGTGGGAGAGTGTGTGAGGCTGACTTATCAAACGGGCCGACGTTGGAATGAGCATGTAAATGAATGAGGGAAATGGCAGGGGCTTGCCGTGCTTCCCAGTGTAATTTCACACCTGTCATCCCCCGTGAGAAAAGCTCACCTTTACATGAGAGAACACAGCGCTGCACAGAGAACAGGCTCTCTACAGTAGGTCAAGTCTGGCCTCTTTTTAGGATTAACATCGCCATTGCAGTGGAGTTACTTTTTATTATTGTTATCATTTTTATTACTATTTTTATTGTTGTCTTTTTATATGCACCATAGTGTACAGTGGGGCAGTAACAAATACTCATAGGTATGGTTTTTTTTTTATTTGCATATGTCCTCCTTATACTCTCTCTCTCTCTAACAATATATATATATATATATATTTTTTTTTTTTTTTTTTTTTTTTATGTATTGGGCGGCACGGTGGCACAGCAGGTAGTGTCGCAGTCACACAGCTCCAGGGGCCTGGAGGTTGTGGGTTAGATTCCCGCTCCGGGTGACTGTCTGTGAGGAGTTGGTGTGCTCTTTCTGTGTCCGTGTGGGTTTTCTCCGGGTGCTCCGGTTTCCTCCCACAGACCAAATACACGTTGGTATGTTGATTGGCGACTCATAAAGTGTCCGTAGGTGTGAGTGTGTGAGTGTGTCTGTGTTGCCCTGTGAAGGACTGGCGCCCCCTCCAGGGAGTATTCCCACCTTGAGCCCAATGATTCCAGGTAGGCTCCGGACCCACCGCGACCCTGAACTGGATAAGAGTTACAGATAATGAATTAATTAATTTATGTATTTTATATAATTTTTAAGAATTTTGAAATATCACTGAATGATTTGAAGGATCCTTCAGTGTTATTTAAAAATTCTTCAGAATCATTTTAAGTTAAGTTTAAATAGATTCAAACAAGGCGATATATCTGTAGTATATTTAATATATTTTCTAGCAAATTTAGTTTCTTGGTTAATGAGATTAAATTCTTTCATAATATGTCAAAGAACAATGCTTCATTAATATGTCCTCTGAAGATTCGTGAGCTTCTGCAATCTTAGAATGAAAATCAGCCCTATATTTTAAAGGCTCCCCTGTCTTCCTTACCAGTAGAATAAGAGTGACAAGGCATTAGGTTAAGGTTAAAGCCTTGTTCATGTTTTATTAAATAGTGTGTAATATAAATAGGTGTTAATTGACTTTATTCCTATGTTTTACACTTTACTGTTTCAGTCTATGGGGTTTTGTAAAGCCCTGTAGCTGGCTGACCACTGCCAGAACTTCGACCTGGTAAGTGGAGCTCAGAGCCAAGCCCTTAGCTACACGGACTGAAGGGGGCTGCCACCACTCCTTGCTTGGTTCCGGCGCTGAGTACGTGCTGGCCCAGGCTCAGTGAGAAACACCTGGTGACAGAGAACAAACGACGGCTTTCCACATAGTCATTAATGTTTAGAGTTTACAGAAAATAAAAATGTCCCATTTACATTGTTCCCTGAGTTATTTTGAATAGTCGCATGCTGGAACGTTAAGCTCTCGGGTCCATGATGAGTTCTATTGAGGACACGGAGTATGAGGTTTGAGTCCCAGTTGTGCCATTTGCCGTCCTGGGGTCCCTCAGGATTTCCCAGAATGTATTCTCATTGAACATTGCAGCATAGGGTCCTCTATTTTTCCCCCCATCACTGTACACCTTACTCTTCCTGCCAGGTTGGTGGCTGCAGCCGTTTCAGCTGAGCACTTAGTGTTCTCTGCAAAACTGTGCACTCACAGACCTTATTCATTCTCATCAGAGGAGGGAGATTCTGGCCTTTCTCCTGCCTCATTTCTGTAGTGGTGTGTGGTAGAAGGTAAACCTGGTATAATACTGGCTGTTGGCTGTGGTTACATTGGTAGTAAATGTAGTAAATAATCAGGGCTGTCCAGTATTGTTCTTCCTCTTCTGAATCCACTAGATTTTATTAGTTCCCATAGCCTCAAACATCAAAGTAAAAAGTGTAGCCTTACAGTGATCACACACACACACACACACAGTGCTGGGGACACTGCGATGCGCTCATTAGAACTGGAGGTGACAGAGGGCAGGAGGTTAGAATAGTACAAGCTTTCCTGTGATGTTCAATATGTAGAATCCATAAGTGCTTTGTAATTAGCAAGAGATGATCATAGTAATCGTAGTCATCTCAGCAAATTATTCATACACACACACATGTTGTACATTCAGATATCACTCTCTATCCTGATAGTTTATCAGTTTAGCATATTTTAATTTCAAATTCACGAGAAGATTATTCCCAGTTCCAAAATGTAACATAAAAGAAAATATGCACTTTTTTTTTATCTATTTTTATTTATTTATTTTTGCCAAGCACCAGCATGGTTTCCAATTTTGATCACCAGTGTGGGGGTGTACATAAACGGCCTATTAACATATTTAACGTTTCTGTAAAAATGCCGGGTATGCATTATATAAAATAAATAAATAAAAAATAAATAAATAAATGTAATTCTGACTAAATAAAAATCATGATATGTAATATGCGTAATTTAGTTGAAAAACAAGCTGAAACCATTTAGAGGGAAAATAAATAAACAAAGGTAATGTGGTTGCGTAAATATGCCTCCCTTACACTAATACTTTGTGGCATAATTAGACCTTCAGTCTTTTTTTTGTAGGAGTCTATGAGCATGGCACATCTTGACATGGCAATCTTTACCCACTCTACCTTGCAAAAGTGCTGTAACGCTGACGGAGGGTATATCCTGTGATTCAGGTCTAGGCTCTCACTGAGCCATTCCAAACTTGTCTTTGCCTAGTGGTTTTGTTCTTCTTTTATTGATGTGAAGATATGCTTTGGGTTGTTATCATGCAACTGAATAAATCCAGCCCAAAAGCATAATGCTGCCACCACCATGCTTCACTGTGGGTACAGTGGCCTGTTGGTGATGCAAACTAGTGTTTTTGCACCAAGCATGCATTTCTGAATTATTGCCAACCTTGGCCTCATCAGACCATGACATATTTTTACAAAATGTAGCCAGGTTTGGATGTTTATTCTTTATAAGAAAAGGCTTCCATCTTGCCAGTGGAATAAAAAGATTGTTGTCGCACGTAGGACACAATCAGTAATTCCCAGAAATTCCTGCAGCAGCCTCCTGGACCAGTTTTTTTCTTGTGTTTCTTCAATTTTGGAGGGATGTCCAGTTTCTGTTAAACTTACTGTTTGTGCCATAATTTATTCCTTTATGATGACCCTCTTCACTGGGTTTAGTGGGAAGATTCTACTAGAACAGCTGGAATAAATATGGGGTTAAATATGAGAGTCAGTTTAATTGATGGCAGGTATGTGCTGACTATTATTTATCATGAGTTTGAATGTGATTGGTTCATTCTGAGCACAGCCACAATCCCCAGTTCAGATATTGCACATTTTTGCAATTACATTATTTCAGTTTTATATATTCATTTTCCACCTATACATTATATACTTTTAGTTTTCATTTGAACAGCAAAGATCATAGGTCACATCTGAGCAGGGCTGTGTAGACGTGTTAAAAACAGACACAAGGCAAAACCTCTCCAGTTATATTCTCTTTATACTATTTAACGTTCCTGAATGTAAAAATGTAAAATTTTTAATTGAGTCTAATCCAAAGAGTATTTTTCTTTCTTCTTTATAGTATTATTGTGCCGTTTGGAGATGCCAGATTTTGTCCAGACAGTGACAGTATGTTCATACAGCTGGTGGATTCTTGTTACAGTAGGTGTTCTCAAAGACAACTGTAGCTTTCACTTTGCTTGTTGCTTTTGGTTATTTTGTTGCTAGCCAGTTTAGCCTTAGCATTCTCTCTCTCTCTCTCTCTCTCTCTCTCTCTCTCTCTCTCTCTCTCTCTCTTTCTCTCTCTCTCTCTCTCTCTCTCTCTCTCTCTCTCTCTCACACACACACACACACACACGAGCTCTGTCCAGTCTGTGTTGGACAAAGATGCTGAAGGTGGGGCTATAAAAGCTGTTTTTTCCAGTCTGTTGTCCTGAGAATGCCAGCAGCTGTTTGTCTGATTGTCCAACACAGACGCACATCTACATTGACAAGTATGTGATTTGAACTAACAGTTGTACCTTTCAGCACTACAAAGAAAAACAGAAGCACATATGTGACTGCCAGCATTACACTGACATCGGCACAGTCTCAGTGGTGTCCTGTGTTAATGATTTGTTTACCATATGCAAGATTAATTTTGTAGTTTTGTTCAGATTTATTTAGTTAAATTATGCCGTGTACCTATTCCCACATCACTGCGGAATAAAAGTTGCTTCTGTAGTGGTGCCGCTTTGCTCCATGCGCTCTTCTGTCAGTGGGAGAGGACTTGGGAGTTGGGCTGATATGTGTGTGTGTGTGAATAGTGTGAATAGGCTGGAGTGTGTGTGTGTGTGAGAGAGAGAGAGATTGAGAGAGAGAATGACTCTGGGGAGACTAAACAAACAGGCTTAACTGGGCCTGTTTTTGGAGTTGTGTGTGTGTGGGGGGGTGCACACTTAGCACTGTTGGAGAGCAGTAAACAGCCACTAAGGAATTACTTTAACGCTGTGAAATTCAAAGTACTTGTGGGATTCTGAAGTGTCCTCAGCAAACAAACCAACTCACACACGCATGCGCTGAGGCCTCAGGCGTTCTGTACACACAGGCTGACTGAGGGTGTCTTGTTTTTACAGTCAAGCACCTACTGTACAAACACGTTCAGTTAAAAACATATGAATACTCCAAGCTCTGTCCTCTGTGGTCCTGCTCTCTGGACCCAGCCGAGGCCTAGACTCTGACTAAATCACTCAGCCAGTGGGGATTTATCGTCCTTTACAATAGCGCTAGGATTAATCCCTGTCTGCAAAATCGGGGCCTAAAAATGAGAAATGAAATATCTGCTCCGAACTGCCCGGAGGAGCGCTTTGAGAAGGAAAATTGCTTTGATTTTTAGGGGAAGTCCTCGCCCTCTGTCCTGCTTTCATTTTCCCATGTCCACAGGCCTTGGACCAGAGCAAGAAAAAGCCCAGGCCAGAATTTAGGCCCATTATTTGACACCGAAACCCATACACATAAAGTTCACAATAATTAGGTGCTCCACCTTTTCTTAAAGTTCACCTCAATTAGGTGTGTGCTCTTCGGAGATGTAGGCAGCTGCGATTTATCAATGCCCCGCGCCGTTTTTAGCGCACACGCAAACATGCAAACTCTGTGTGTGTGTGTGTGTGTGTGTGTGTGTGTGTGTGTGTGTAATTGGCCAAGAGTGTCTTCCATGCCCTTGACATTTTTGTGCCACCAACAGAACATGATAAATTACATTATTGAGACACAACAACCATTCATTTTTGAACTTGAGTCAAAAAGTCCAAATGCAGTTTGATTTAAAAACCCCACATCGTATGTCAGAATGTTAAAAGTGAAATTTCCTACATAAATAAATACAAAATTTAAACTTCAGAGGAATGTAAACCGTGTTACAGTGTCCATAAATAGCACTTACTGTTCATTTACTCATTGTCTGTAATAGCTTTATCCAGTTCAGGGTCCCGGTGGATCCAGAGTCTACCCAGAATCACTGGGCGCAAGGCCATAAAACACCCTTGACACGGCCCCAGTCCATCACAGGGCACCCAGTCACACACACACACACACACACACACACACACACAGGGAGTCATTATAAGGATTGTCTTATCTCATTTTGAATGTAATATATTTCAGATAATTAGAACAGAGGTCATGTGCATATTGTTTATATCAGATACAAACCCTGCATCTCCAGAGTGGCAAAGAAATAAAGACACAAAATAATGGAGAGAAAAATGTTTTTGAACAGGTACAAAATATCAGTAACGACCGTCTGTTTAAGTGAATTTTAAAATGAATTATGATTGTTCTTGGTACATAAAATGTAGGCTGTGGACATGATGAAGCTGCACTAAAGCATTCTCCATTCTCATCATCATCATCATCATCATCATCATCATCATCGTGATGGACATGTGTTTTGATTCAAATAATGCTGTGGTCCTAACTGTAGACACACTATTGATTCAGGGTCCTACTGTGGATAAGTTATGGTCGTGTGCAGGCTGGAGAGAGTGGAGCTGTTTATTGAAAAGGTTAACAGGGCAGACAGTGTGTGTCCGCTGTTCGCCCCCAGAAAGGTGTTCGGTATCGGATCGGACCATTTGGGACATTTTTACATGGACAGATCAAACTTCAGAAATGAAATCCATCGGGTCACCTTTAGCAAATTTTTTTTTTTTTTTCTTCTTCTTCTTCTTCTTCTTCTTCTTATTTGTGCATGTAAAATGAACCTGCCATGATGGAATGGCACTAAATTTAGATTACGTATTGTATATGAACATACAGAACCTCCTGAAGGAGAAAAAGAAAGATAGACAGAGCGGCAGAAAACAGAGAACAAGTATAGTGCGATAAAGGTAATTGTAGTAGTTGTTGTTGTTGTTGTTGTTGTTTACTTCTGACAGAAACATAGACCTAATACAAGAATTATATGGAAAAGACCAATGAAATAACAGTTGATGATAATTTTAAATAAACAAATAAATAAACAAACAATCAGACTTTGATCTTGTTCTAGCTTTTTTACAAAATAGCAATATTTATTTGTTTGTTTGTTTGTTTGTTTGAAGCTGGTGTATCTCTTTATCTATTTATTTATCTACTTGCAAATTTCAGTGTTGTTGTAATGTTACTGCTGAAGTGTTATCAGTAAACATTCACATACACACTCCTCTGTTCTGCTTACACTGTGAGTGTGAGTCTGAGTGTAATTAAGTGGCTGTGTGTATATAAATGAGTCTTGATATCGTTCATAAATACTCCATTCTTTTCTGTGGTTAAATGAAGTGTGCCTGCAGAAAAAAGCGATGTGTAAGCGATGTCTCTTTCATCACCTGCCATTGTGTAATTAGACGTGTGCTTGTGCGCCCTTTGTTTGCAGACAAGGAGGCTTTGATGGCAGAGAAAGTGCAGCATCGCTGGGTGATAGCGACTTTACTTGAAATGTTCACTATTTCCACAGCGTGCACTAAGCTTAATGTTTTACAAGAGATGAAAGATAATCATGTGATGGCAGCGTTGATCTATTTCTTTATTTTAGCAGTGAAATCCCTGATTTATTTGTAAGTTGTAGTGTATAGAAAGATTAGAAGCACCAGAAATTAGCAGTAGATAAGGATAGATAGTATTAATAGTATGTACATCTATATAAGGATACTCTCTCACACACTCTCACCTCTCTCTCTCTCTCTCTCTCTCTCTCTCTCTCTCTCTCTCTCTCTCTCTCTCTCTCTGTCTCTCTTCCAGGCAGTTTCTCCTGAGATTTATTTGAGAATTAGCAAAGTACTGTGCCGTATAAAAACAAAAGACCTCAAAGGCTCAGGAGACCCTGGAGTAGGATGAATAACTTTTTATTTATTGTTGTTTTGTTTGTGTGTACATGTGTGCAGCAGCATTAGCGTTACTGAAGACGGCCGTCCCATGCACCTGCGCTCCTTTATTGTGGCGCTCCGCAGCCCCTCACTACACATTTCTGCCAGTCCAGCCATGACCGGGCTTTGATTTTTTGCAGATGGCAACAAAAAAGTTCTTATTACAGCATTTGTTAGGGACAGGGGGAGAGAGGGGGAAAAACAGCTCGGGTTTTTTTTCTCTCTCTCTCTCTCTGTGTTTGTGTGTTTGTTTATTTATTTTTCTGCTGAACGCAGCTGCTCGGACCTCTCCATGCAGAAAGGACCAATATGGCTCCTGTGCTGAATCGGAGGCTGGGGGCCAGGGAGGGCCGCTTTTAGAGGAGAGACACCAGCGGAATTTCACTCCCAATGGCTCCCAGCGGGCATCGGTTCCACGCTTTTTTTATTTTTTTTTTTTATTTTGTCGTTGACGCTGTTGTTTTGTTTCTTTCTTTTTCCTCAGCCTTTCCACTACCCCTCCTACTTTCTTCCTCCCTCTCTCTCTCTCTTCCTCTCTCTCTCTCTCTCTCTCTCTCTCTCTCTCTCTCTCCTGCCAGGCGTGTGCAGGTTGTGGCAGTGTGCTGACATGAGCAGTCAGAGCGGCGGGTAACAGCTCTCTTAGTCCTGCACCTGTTATTGAACAGTCACTTCTACACACGGCCCCGAAAAACTCAATTGGAATCTCAATAGTGTCACAGCCGAGAGCGGAAGGTAATTCTACATCAGGAGGCATGCCAGATGCACGAGAGAGAGAGAGAGAGAGAGAGAGAGAGAGAGAGAGAGAGAGAGAGAGAGAGAGAGAAAGAGAACAGACTTACAGAGAGAGAGAGGAGAGGAAGTCTGCATCAGAAAGAGGGAATGAGGATAATAGGTGCTCTAGAGAACGATAGAGAAAAGCTCTGGACAGAGGAAAAGGTAGAGAGAGAGATTGGAGAGGAAGGAGAGAGAGTCTTGAGAGAAGAGAAAGTGAGAAAGAGACACAGGAGAAAGAAGATTTAGAAAGGAGAGGGAGGGAAAGTGTGTGTTTGTGTGTGTGAGGGGAAAGAACATTTCTGCCTCGCTGCTAACTTCCTTTGCACTCGCACACACTCTCACACATACACACACACACACACACACACACACGCTCACACGCGCAGACGTGCCACTCGGCACAGCACTCCCCCTTCACCTCCGTTCAGATCTGAAACAGAGACCTTGTCCATCACTGCTTTATGTCACGCCTCTGCAGCACTGTGTTGCTTTTGTTGAAATGTGTTAATGTGGAGTTACGCCGTCGTAATTTATTTTGTGTTATTTGTTGTAATTTGTGGTGAGTAAAGGGTTCAAAATAGAATCTCTTTCTATTTCCCTCTCTCATTATTGCTTTTATGTTCTCTTGTAGGCAGATAAGCAATAGCAGTAATGTGTGTGTTGGCCTGCTGACTTAGTGAGGCTTGTAAGTTTATTTAATTGTTTGTTCCTTTCTGTTAATTTTCTTCATTGTTTGCATCTCATTTATTTAAGTCAATATAAAAAGACTTTAATTTAAGTAATTTTAGAGCATTTCTATTGGTTCGTTCATGAATTTTTTACACAGTGTGAAGTACAGCTGCTGTGTTCCAGTGACGTAGTAAAATAAAAATTGACAAAATCGGAGATGCATGTTTTTCACTGGACAGTGACGTTTGCAAAGAAAAAAGAAATGCATCAAAAATGAGCGTTATAAACGTTATATGCCTATCAAGCTAGATCTCTCTCTCTCTCTCTCTCTTTCTCTCTCTCTCTCTCTCTCTCTCTGTCGCACTGCAGAGCAATCGAAATGGATTAAAGTCCTCACGCTTCACAGAGCCACTACCACCACAATGATCAATCCATAAAATAACCCAAACATAAATCTGATATTGTTGTTCTAACACTTTTAATAACATAGATTTGAATATTGCCTTGTGCATTGGACTGATTTATTGGTAAAAAAGTGCTATGAAGCTCATATACACAAGGGGGGCTGGGTCTGGTGGTCTGCCAATAATGCCATTAACGGCATTGTTGGAACTCATTACACCACCAGAAACACAATAATAATCACAAATCTACAAATGCGCTAGATTCCTCTGAATAAGCTAATTACTTTTGCCAGCCATGTTATTAGGCCGCCACTCTCCCTGCCGTAAATCTAAAGCCGGGCGTTTAGAAATCCCCTCCCTGGTGGTATTAATGGTTCCCCATTGTAATGTGTGTGAGAGCAGCTGCCAACAGCACTTATATGAGTTATTAGGCTCGGAAAGACAGGTGCCATTGAAACAATAAGGCTGCGCAGTTGTCACAGTGATTGTGCTGACCTGGGCTATGCTAAAGTTTCAGTGATTCAATTAGAGGGAAAACGGCGTGGCCATGTGCCCAGGGTTCCATCACATATCCTCCCTCTGTCCACTAGCAACTGCTTATCCCAGAGCTGGACCTTCGCTGAGGGTCTGATAAATTGCCTTCATTCAATAAAGTTATGTAACAAGCATAGTATACGGCTTCAGGTCTTTTAGTGTCATTTTCAGGCCATTTCTGCTGTCAGTGCATGAGTACAATGATGAATTATAGGCCTAAGTTTAAAAACTCATTGTTTGGTAATAACATTTGTATAACATAGACATAAAGGGTTGTAATTAATTATGTAGAACTGTGTAATAAAACCGTATTATTATAATGTCAGTATTGTAGTTATTAATATTTAAATATACATTAAATACTCATGATATACCAGTACTTTATAGTTATGATTATGTAATTGCCTACTTGTTACATGTTGAATTGCATTTAAAGTGTCATAACTATGTAATACTGTTATAACAACGGTGCTACAAAGTTATACATATTTAATTGCGCACTTGATACATCTAGAATTTAGTTTTTTTTTATTATTCCAAGTTCAGAAATTGTTAAAACACAATTGTTGTTTTGTTGTCCTTCCTAAAATACAAGTCACACCAATAATTTTACAAATTTACATTGATTCTTACTTCTTACAAATGTAGGACATGTTTAATGTTTATCATTATTTCAATAATCCCCAGGAAAGTATAATTACAAAGAATATATATATATTAAAAAAAAAAAAAAAGAATTTTAAAACACATACAGCACATGGGGCCATTTCTGTATGAGCACAACGGTCATAGAGTACAGTCAAAACTGATCAAGCTTCGTCAGACTGGCATTTGATGGCCGAGGCGTAGGCGGTGCGTATCACTCAGACTTCTACTGTTCCACTGCACGGTCCCAGCATAACAGGGGCTTGTGGAGAGTGATGTGACAGTTTGCACTGAAAACACTTCAGCACCAAGAGTGGGAAGAATGAAGGGAGTGGAATGAATCAATGCCACCGCTTCCTCACTGTCCATGCCTCTGAATCCTGCGCGCTCACCGCCATGACGGCAACTGTCACTGTAGATTTGAATAAATAAATAATAATAGTTCTTTTCATGAGCATAGAGCAGCAGATGTTAAACGCAGTGTACATTTTTGGATTCGCTTGACCACCAGCATCAAGACTTCCTCATTTGTTCTGCTTTGCATAAAAACACAGGCTTTCATACTTTCTCCAAATTATTTTGGATCTTGCCTCAACTTCCCTTTTCCAGTTCCCCAACTCCAAAGTCTGGACACCTCAGGGAGAGAGTTTCAACATGCTTTGCATTGTGTGCCTGCGTGATTAGTAACTTCAGTCTAAAACTGTACTATTCAAACTAGTGTTTTTACTGTGGAAAGGAGGGAAAAAAAGAAAAAGAACAGCGCTGACATTTATTAAATCGACGTTTAGCATCACGTCCAAAAACTGTTATATGTTCTTGCCGTTCCAGACAACAATGAGACAGCTCCATTCTGAGAAGTCCATTTGACAAATCAACACACACACACACACACACACACAGCACAAACTCACACAACCCCCCCACACCCCCACAGAACAGAGTCTCTGGAGAAGACAGCACAGTGATGCAGAAAGCATTGTGAGTGCGGCGTCTGTATGAGTGTTTTAGGTGCATATGGAAAGGACCATTAGGAGGAATGGAGGATCGTTTGGGATAAATCGAGTCATTAGGCATCCGTTTGTGGCAGAGTGGCTTCCATATGACAGAGCAGGGTGGCAGGCCTCTTCTTTCCCCCAGCCAGCTTATGTTGCCTGCTCCCATAAACAGACAAACAGATTGGCTCGTTTGCATTTCTCTTCTGGGCGGCAGCCTGGCAGTGGCTTGTGGAGAACCTTTAACTGTCACTTCCCCATCCCAAACACCTTCCCAGCCCAGCAAAGCCCCCGCCAGCACTCTTTTTTTTTTTTACTATTCCAGTTGAAATCTGTTTAAAATGGTGTGCGTTTCTGACATTTGTGGGGGAGACCAGAGCTATAAGGAATGGAAGTCTTCTGAGATGCTTTTGCTTTTCCCACCACAAGGCTTCTCATATTGGACCCGCTGTGCATGTAGAGTGTCTGTATACAGTCACAAAGCTCAGACGAAATGACTGGAAAAGTGGAGGAAGGTCAATATTGTCTGTGTGTGTGTGTGAGTGTGTGTGTGTGTGTGCGTTTTGCCATTCTCTCTTTGCCTACTCCATTATGAGCAAAAGAGCAGCAGTCAGAATGAATGGAGGGAATGGCAGTAATTAATGACAGCAGTCAGAAATAAGGCTTTCTCTGCACAATCAAGCTGCCAGTGCTGAAATCTTAGGCCTCACATGGCCCAAGGCACCTCCAGCTCACGTTCTAACACTCAGTAAAGGTGACCATCATTCAGGAAGTCTCTTTTCTAAAGCTTAGCGTCTGTGAATGTGTCTGGGACATATCAAGTTTGTGTGCTGTGTGTGAGCATCTTTTTTTTTTTTTTTTTTTGGCGCAAACACACACACACACACACACACACACATTGACGCTGTGTAAAGTCTTCCTCACACGCGTGCAGTGAGCGATAATTTCAGGAACATGAGCCAGCGTCAGCCCCTCGGTCACGCCTTCACGCTACAGAAGTGCTAGATCGCGTGGCACATCGACAGCGAGATAATTACCCGCCAATCACCAGGTCCATGTGGACAGGGAGGAGGTTACTAGTCCTGCACACGAGCCTTTGACGTGCCTGACAGCAGTGGTGATACTCTAGTCTGAACTACTGGTATACTGTGACAAGCTGAACCACACAGGGTTAGCAAGACTACACCAGGTCCTCTGCAGAAAACTTTCCTCGTATGATGCTATAGAAGAAGAATTATGGGTTCTCTAAAGAATCTTTGAATGGATGATGATTTAGAATTTTTTTTATTTTTTATAAGTGATATGTTAATGTGAGCAACATTTTTAAAGAAAATATTCTACCAATAAATAAATAATAACAATAATAATAATAATAATAATAATAATATAAGTATAATTTTACAATATGTGAATCAACAGAATATCCACATTTACAGCAAGTCAAATGTTTACTCATTTAGGAAATCGGCTGTCATCCCACAGTGTACAGCACATCCCTGTAATGCATTCAGTATATGACATTCAGGTTCATCAGTAACAGAAAGTATTAAGTGTAATGTGGCTATGACGGTTTCACTGGCACTAGCCAGAGAGTAGCCCACATATGGTGCTTTTCCACTGCATGGAACTTACTCGACTCAGCCCGGCTCAGCTCTTTTGCTTTTCCACTAGCCAAATCTGATACCAGGTCCCTGGAACCGGGCACTTTTTTTAGTCTTTGCCTGATACAGTTCGAGCCAAGTAGGTACTAAATGTAATGTGTAAACCTTGCAGAACGCTGATTGGCCAGAGAGACTCATTCAACTTGCAGCGGCAGCTCGTAGCATTACCCCATGGTGTTTTTCAAACACTCCTTGGGTCAGTGACCAAAACTGAACGTGCAACAAGGAAAACTGATCTGTGAGAACCGGGGTGCAGAGCTGTGTTTTGTCCAACAAAACAAAAACAACACGTGAATACACAATGTGTAAACAGCGCCTAACTTTACCGCCAGCGTTGCTGAGGTTTTCAAAGCCCGCCGTTCCCATTAGAGACCTGGTTTCACAATGTCACTGGCTCTGTTTTGCTGTAGATCTGTGCTATTGGAAAAAGCGATCAGCTACAAGTGAGTCGAGGCGAGCCGATCCCATGCAGTGGAAAAGCACCTTAAATGGCCCCTAATTCTGGAGTAAATGCCAAATAACACCAGCCTCAATGAGATATAAACAGTTTGTCCCCTCGCCACCTCTTAACCCCCCCCCCCCCCCCAGCTTGTACAGGCTTACAGCGTCCGAACCTGGACATTTGCATCCAGAATGAGGACTGCATCTGTTCTGCCATAGCATCCTGACAGTCAGAGCTGCAGATGAATGGGAGTTTGTGAGTGATGCTTTTGGCTGGGAATCAGATCGGCTGTCTCACAATGCAGCAACTGAGGGTTGGAAGAGGGAAAGCCAAACATATGCTCTCCATTACACGTTTATTATTCTGTGTCAAAATACCAAGTCCAGACTCGCCAACATGTGCGCCAAGTCATGCTCTTTTTTTTTTTTTTTCAAATGGTGGGGTAAAGTGGGTGGGTTGTGCTTAGGAGTTGGGTTCCAAAGGGTGGGGACAAATGTGAGAAAGGTGCGGTATGTGAATCTGTAACCATGTAGAAATGAACCAAAAGGAGCTGCCATGTAAGTGCTGATAACATCCAGATGATATCACCAGTATTTTCTTTTCTCTCCAGATAATTTTGTCAAATATTATTGTTTGCACTTAACATGGTCGAGAGCTATTTGGGAGAGAGAGAAAATAATTTACAGAGGCATTATGTGCTAATATCCGTGTCAGGCAGTTGGATGGAACAAATTATCCCCTGTTCTGTGCTAGTTACATTCTAAGTGGTTTCTCTAGACTGGTTTCGGCTGGGAAAAAGGAGAAAAAAAAATACCAAGGCGGTTGGAGCAGACCTCCAGTAATTGTTAAAACAAACTGTATTTCAGGAGGTGAGGGTGGCAAGACCGAGTACATTAAAGGTATCATCAAGGTTTCTGTATTTTGTTATTGTATATGTCATTGCTGTCCAAAGAAAATATTTATGTTATATTATATTACAGTTTACTACATGATTTGAACACAGCAATTGTCTTTCACACTGTGTGAAAATATAATAATAATAATAATAATAATAATAATAATAATATAGCGCATCCTCCAACAGCTCAGAGTGCTTA
>NC_089810.1:15531410-15603910 GCF_029633855.1 Hoplias malabaricus | reverse complement strand
GGAAAGATGTAAAGGGATGGAATTAGTTTTGAACTGTTTTGTGTTTGTAAAGTAGAAAATATGAAAATTTCCAGAGTGTGGCTAATGACTCCGGCAGATCTGACTATGACAGCATTAACTAAAAGGAGAGAACCAGAAGGACACACAGACACGGGAGCATCCTGAAACACTGGCATCCCTCCGCTCCACCGTCAACAAACCTGAGTGATCGCGAGAAGCGGCGGGACGACAGCACCAGCGTCTCAGTATACTATAATTCCCTGTGTCCATGGACCCCCCGGATCTGCCGCCTTTATCTATGGGGGAGCATTAGCTACCAAATGATAAACTAAACAAATGAGTTTTTAGCCTACATTTGAAGATTGCGACTGTGTCTGAGTCCCGAACATTTTTTGGAAGATCATTCCAGAGTTGGGGGGCTTTATAAGAAAAGGCTCTTCCCCCAGCTGAGGCCTTCTGAATTCTGGGAACATTTAAAAATCCAGTATTCTGTGATCTGAGTGAACGTGGAGGCTCATAATAGGAAATTGTATCTTGAAGATATTCAGGAGCAAGCCCATGTAGAGCTTTATATGTTAATAACAAAATTTTGTAGTCAATGCGGAATTTAACAGGCAGCCAATGAAGTGATGATAAAACTGGGCTGATATGTTCAAATTTTCTAGTTTTAGTGAGGACCCTAGCTGCAGCATTTTGAACTAGTTGAAGTTTTCTTAAATTGCTGCTGGTGCATCCTGACAGTAGTGCGTTACAGTAGTCAAGCCTTGAAGTAATAAAGGCATGTACTAATGTTTCTGCGTCCTGGAGGGATAAGGCATTTCTAATCTTAGCAATATTGCGAAGATGTAAAAAAGCTGTCCTAGTGATACTGCCTATGTGTTGATCAAATGATAAATCCGGGTCAATTATGACACCAAGATTTTTTGCTGCTGAACCAGGTTTAACTGGAAAGTTAGCTAGATCTAAAATTAAATCTGATAATTTATTTCTTGTCACTTTTGGACCCAAAAGCAGGACCTCTGTTTTGTTGCTGTTTAGAAGGAGGAAGTTACGCAACATCCAGCCTTTCACGTCTTTTACACAGTCCTCTATTTTCTTTAATCTGTGTTTGTCATCGGGCTTGGCTGAAATATACAATTGTGTGTCGTCTGCATAACAGTGAAAGTTAATGTCATGGTTTCTTATAACTGTGCCTAGCGGTAACATGTATAATGTAAATAATAATGGTCCTAAAATAGAGCCTTGTGGAATTCCAAATCTTACTTTAGAATAATTTGAATTTAGATTGTTTACTTTTACGAATTGATAACGTTCCGTTAAGTAAGATTTGAACCATAATAGGGCTGTCCCTGTGATTCCAACCATGTTTTCTAACATTTCTATGAGAATATTGTGGTCTATTGTATCGAAGGCTGCGCTTAGGTCAAGAAGCACCAACAGGGATACGTGGCCTTGATCAGAGGCAAGAAGAAGATCATTTGTTATCTTGACTAGAGCTGTCTCTGTACTATGATGTTGCCTGAATCCAGATTGGAATTTTTCATATATATGATTCTTATGTAGATATGAACTAAGTTGTTGGGCCACAGCTCTTTCTAAGATCTTAGACAGAAATGGCAAATTAGAAATAGGCCTGTAATTAGACAGTGTACTAGCATCAAGATTTGGTTTCTTGATCATAGGTTTAATAACTGCTAGTTTAAAAGCTTTGGGTACATGGCCCAGACTAAGCGATGAGTTTACTATAGTTAAAAGAGGATCAATAATAGCTGGTAGTACTTCTTTGAGCAACTTTGTGGGAATTGCGTCAAGTGTGCAAGTTGTACAGTTTGCGGAGGTGATAATCTTCTCTAGTTCTAATTGTGGGAGTGGGTAAAAGGTTTCAAGTCTTTCTTTTACAGTTATATTATGTTTTATTTCATTCACATCAGGTGGCAGCCAGGATGGATTTGATCCTGTGGCTAGAGTTTGTTGTCTAATATTCTCAATTTTATTATTAAAAAAGTCCATAAAATCTTTACTGGTGAGAGTTGCTGGAATTAGTTGTTCAGAACCTGCTTGATTTTTTGTAATTCTAGAAAACACACTAAACAGTGCTCTCGGATTATTTTTATTATTGGAGATCAGCGAGGCCAGATATGCTGAGCGAGCTTTAGTGAGGGCATTTCTATACTCTATAAGGCTGTCCTTCCAGGCAGAATGAAACACTTCAAGCTTGGTTTATCGCCATTTCCGCTCTAGTTTTCGTAATGTTTGTTTTAAAGTACGGGTCTTATCGTTATACCATGGTGCGAGCTTTTTCTGTCTTATACTTTTATGTTTAAGTGGTGCTACCTTTTCTAAAGTAGATCGACAGGTATTTTCTAGGTAGTCAGTTAGTACATCTAGGTCCATTGGGTCTGATGGAGTTGGAACTGGGGTCGATAGTTCTGGTAGGTTTTCTATAAATTGTAGGGCGGTAGATGGTTTTATTATACGCCTTGTAGAATAGCGAGGGTTCTTACATAGATTATGGATAAAACGTAGCTCATATGAAATTAAGTAATGATCGGAGATTGCTGAGGATTGCGGTAAGATATTAATTTTGTCAATGTTAAGACCTAGTGTCAGAACTAAGTCTAAAGTGTGGCTGCAGTAGTGTGTAGGCCCTGTTACATTTTGAGTAATACCAATAGAGTCTAAGATTGAGGTAAATGCCTTTTTTAGTGGGTCACTTTCCTTCTCGAAATGGATATTGAAATCTCCTACAATTATAACTTTATGATTGCACACCGCTAGGTTTGTAGCAAAATCGCTGAATTCTTTCAGAAATTCTAAGTAAGGCCCTGGTGGTCTGTAAATGTTGCATAATAAAAATGCGTCCTTTTTTGTGACCGGATTTGTAATAATAGTGGAGAGAACCTCAAAAGAAGAAAAGGTGTCACATTGTTTAATATTAATTTCTAGGGTATTTTGGTAAATTACACATACTCCACCTCCTTTGCCTGATATTCTTGGGCTATGTGCATAATTATATTACCTCATGGTGAGGTGTACCTGAGAACACCGGGAAGCTTTTGATCTCAGTTTTGAAACTCCTGTCAGGAGTACACTTTACCAACAGCTGCTCACACACAGGTTACGTAAGGGATTAGATTCAACTTCGGGAGGACACCTGACAGAGAGAATGCGTCTTTTTTTCCTCTTCTCTGCTTTTCATCTGTACTCTTTCTGTAAAGCAGCCATTTAAAGGAAATGAGAATCCAGTGCCTCTCACAGGAGATTTTCAGCACCACAGCATCGTACCTTTAACACAGTTTCCTTTAGTTAACCTCTTAAACCCTAGTCTCGTCTTCAGTTATTTCAGTCCAGACTCTCTGTAGACTCCCTGTGACCTCGATTTGGAGGAGGTGATGAATTGATAAGAAATATGATCGTATACGTTCTGTTATTGGCTGTTATTTGTACTATGGCTTTCCTTTGAGATTTTTATTGTTTACTTCAAAGTGAAATTTAGTACAAACAAACTCTCACTCATCACATTGGTACTTTGAGTAATCTTTCCTCTACATGACATAGTGTAGTGAACTACTTAGAGTGAATGCTTTGGTGCATCTCTAATAAAATGACATTAAAAGGACTTAATGCAATACTCCTATACATTATTTGTTATTATTTTATTAATAGGTAAACAGTGTAGTTATGAGGATAGAGATGGGCCTGCAAAGCCTGTAGGGTTTAGTGTAGGCATAACTGCCATGCCTTTAGGGTGTGAGAGATTCAGTTTAAGTGCTTTTCATGCTGATGTATTGGACAGGCAGGGTGACTGGGGGTGACAGACTGGCCTCTCCTCTCCTGTCCCAGAGTGTGGTCAGGAGGCTTTAGTCATGGCTGTACTCTCCTGACCAGTGGAGACAGGAGGGCATGTCGAACAGTGATTACTCCTTGACCCATGCCTGGGCCTGGGAGACACCTGTGTTAAATCTAAAGCTAACGATAACACACACACACACACACTATGACTTGCCCTTACACTTCACCTCACTAGCAGTGTCCCAGTGAGCAGTCAGTAGCTGAGACACATTATAAATGTTTCATTAGTGTTTCTGAGCCTTGTCTCTACTGTCAGTCCTCTCTCTCTCTCTCTCTCTCTCTCTCTCTCTTACGTCAACACATCCTCTCTCTTTCCACACGTCCACCCCCCCCCCCACCGCTTCAGCTACGTGAAGTTCTCACTGCCTCATCTCTCCTCTCGCTGCTCCTTCTCTTTCTCTTGCTCTGCTCTGCCTCATTTTACCTGATGGATCTCTCATCCGTGGTGAAAGACTGCACCTGATTTTTCTCTCTGTCTTTCTCTCTCTGTCTCTCTCTCACTCGCGCGCGTGCTCTGTTCTCTGTAGGTTTCAGTTGTGACGTTGGCAGAACGTTTGCAGTGCCTCTCTCCTGTCTTTCACCTTTCCTCTTTTAGTTTCTTCACACAAAACATTTCCAAAACAGTTTAGAGATGCAGTTCTACGCGTGCAAAGAAAAACAATCTGTCTGGACTTGAGCAGTGTTTCTGAAGGGAAAGACCGTACGTGGAACTGGCAGATTGTTTGCATATACGGGGGATTTGTGTTTAAGGATGGAAAAATAAGAGAGAGTCCTAACGGGCCTTTGAGCATATGCACACAACTTGTCAATTTAATTATAAATTTCATTTTTACACATACACACAGCATATAGCTGGATCTGCTCTCTCCCTCTCTTCTTTTACACATTCTCCTCCCCATTGTGAACGGTACCAAATTTCCATTTAAATAAGCACTGCCGAAGCACACTGCAGCACCCTGGTGTACACAGAGGAATGCAAAAGTTTGTTTCTTTTTTTTTGTGCATAATTTAAAGTGTATTGTTATGAATGATTTTAAGATGTGTTCCCATAGGGCGTCAGATAAATGGGTTCATTAGTTTGATGATGTGATTGTGTGGTTGATTAGTTAATTGGTAATATCTGAGCATTTGTGATGACATAATTATTGCAGCTATAAAAAATAAAGGTGCCCATTTTTTTCCATGAAAGTGCAGTATGCAAATTTACAGTGGATCAGGGTAATTTCTTAAAAATTTAAAAGGATAAATTATGAAATTATACGTTTTTTCTAATGCTTACAACAAGAACCAAAAATTACTCATGAACTATGAAAGAATAAAGAAATGTGATCGTATACAAATGTGTGTAATAGTGAAAGTCAGATGCTCAGGCCGTGCAGTGGCCACTCTGGACTTTCTATAAATACCAGAATCTGATTAAGCAATCCATGTCTCCAAAAGTGTTTCAGCAACGGTAAACTGGCTTCCGAGAAGGAGAACAGAAGCAGACTTCTCCTGAGCTGAGCTCTTAAAATACTTTAAATTAGGGAAGAAAAGGCCAGCAGGGTTCCTCCTTCCACAAACAAAATTTCTGGAAATTTCCATACAGACTTTAGAACTGTGTTTCATGCTGGCAGTGGGGACGGCATCTCTCTCTCTCTCTCTCTCTCTCTCTCTCTCTCTCTCTCTCTCTCTCTCTCTCTCTCTCTCTCTCAGCACACGTATGTCCTCACACTAAAGTTAGTTGGACCAGGGCAGTGCTTTATAATACTGAAGTTCAGCAGCTGTGCTCTTACACTCTTCATATCACATTTGAGGAGGTGATGGCAGCTGTGCAGTAACTTCTCTCTGTTACTCAATCACCTGCCCTTTTACACCTCCTCTCACTCCACACAGGTGCTCAGTGATGTTCTTGTGTTCAGTAATGTTTCTGCCGTAGAAACGCTGATGTTGAAGTCAGTAAGAGTTGGTCGGAGTCTTTCATATCTCCGAACTCCTCACCCACGCACTGCACGCACTCACAAAAATGGAGAGAAGTCTAAAAGTGTCAGATTAGCGGAAGGTCATCTGGAATTTTCCGAGCGACCGGAGGGTTGTGGTTTAGTTGCATGTGCCACTCACTCTCCGTCACTCTCTTTATTCGCCTCCACAACTTTGTTTTTAAGAATTCTGTTTATTTATGTGGCGCGGTCCTATTTTGAGCACTTCCGCTGTAATATGCTCCGTTTCGATGGCATTGTTAAAAATCAATCTACCCCACAGTTATCACTGGATATTGTGAAATTAAGCTCATGTGCAGCTGCTCCAGAGCATTGCCTTTCATCTCTGTGGAGATTATACAAGTTAAATGTTTCTCAGTGAACGTCTGTGTACAGTGGGTGCACATTAAAGCAGGTGAATTCACAAATTATAAAAGTTGCAGAGTGTATGGAGCACAATTATTTCATTAAAAAAAAGCTATTAGGTGCTTTGTATTCTACAAACTTAAAAAAAAAAAAAGCTTACATCACGCATGCAGTTTGCATTTCATCACTTCACTTTTTTCCATAGTAGTATCTCTGGACTAATATGAAACATTGCAGTTCTGTATTTTTGTAAATGTTTCGGCTGCTGTGTTGTAATGCTCTTAATAAAGCTCGATATTCAGCTGCGCAGCTGTTAGGCTGCTGTTGAACATTGGTTCATTTGCATTGCAGGAAGTGTCACATCCGCATACAGTAAAAGGGACAGTCCCCAGCTCCACAGTGACCAATCTAACACACCTCCTGTCGCACTATACACTCAAGATAGTCAACTGACGATCACCCACTCTTTTTCTGTCTCTGTGTGTGTGTGTGTGTGAGAGAGAGAGAGAGAGAGAGAGAGAGAGAGTGAGGCATGGTTGCTATATAGATAGAGAGGGAGAGGGAGGGAGAATATCTTTAAACAGAGCACTAGGGTTTTCTAAATTCTGGAATGAATGAGATTTGTGAGAATTCAGAATGTCAAGTAAATCCGTAAGAGCAGGGTTTTTCAATGGTACTCAGTTGTGGGTTATGACCTAAGACCAGATGAATGTGACATGGATGCTTTATTTATTTAAAAAGGTTTCAGTAAAATAGGACTTTGGTCATGTCATATACCCATAGCAACATCGTCTGACATTAACGTCTGTATTATTTTGTACACACACACACACACACACACACACACACACACACACACACACACACACACCTCATATACAGACATACTTTGGGCACTATATTACAAAAATAAGCATTTCATTAGTTGTAAATTGCATGCCTCTCTGAGTAGAGTGATGAAATCATGCTGCGCTGTCCTGCTCGGGACATGAATCATATTTATTCAGAATATACATCATGTACACACTACCTACTGTTAATCAGGGAAAAGAGGTAGTATCCATGGTTTCACGTGTCCACAGGGGGTCTGGCAATGTACCCCCAGCAGATCGGGGGGTAGCTACTTTAATTTGTTTAAAAAACAATTATAGAATGATGTAGAAGTCCATACTTTCACAGACAAATTCAAAACATTTATTATGTATAGCTTTAAGGAACATATTCACAAAAAACATCAAGCAGATATTATTTGAATGTTTGTAAATGTTCAGGCCGTGCCTTAAGTCGTCGAGTTATGATCATAGTTATATATAAACAGGAATAAACCTATGCATACAAGCAGCCATAAAACACCCAGATGGAAATCATTGTGTGCCTTGTGTTCACTTTAAATGAAATATCACAGAACTAAACTTTATCTCTTTCTGTTACTTAGCACCATTTACAGATGCAGAACCTAATGGGTCTTATATATAAAAAAATAAAAAAACAAAAAACACATAAAGAATGCAGGATGAATACTCAGCAGATCCTCTGTAAGCTCTGGCACTGGAGGCTGATTCTGAGCCAGCATCAATAATGGAAATCACAGCTCATAATTTCACTTTTGAGGGCAGCCAGATTTGGAAGCTGTTTTAATATAAAGGCTTTTTAAACAATGAATCAAGTGCTCTATTAAGTACAAGTGTCCCTGTTTCTCTTCGTATGCACATTACACCGCACTGGAACCTGAATAAGTGCAGAACTCCAAAAAATTAAGACAATCAGTTACCATAACATTTTTAAGTTCATGAACTTAGATGTCAAAAGTATGCACACGCACTTACTTTAAATGTCTACAACTTCATTTAATGTTTAATACAACTAAAAAAATATGCATTTTTTGTGCTCAATACGATTAAGTACTATTAACTAAACTAAATATAAATTCATTCTTTGTCTGTGCCAAGGTGCCAGTCCATCACAGGGCACTGGACACTCACACCTATGGACACTCTTGCACGGCTAGTCCACCTACCAACGTGTGATTCAGCACTGTGGGGAAACACCAAACTCCTCAGGGCAGTGACCCGATGTGGGTCTCGAACCCATGACCCAATGATTCTGAAGCTATGTGTTAGTGATTCTACCTGCTTCGCCACCGCCCCTCGTCCTGAAATAAACACATGAACCAATCTGTGACCTCAGACGCCATGCTGCATAAACTCATAACATTTAAGTTCAGTTAAATCAATCATTTACAGCTATTTTTACTTAAAACCGCTAACAGGACTCTGATAAATCAAATTCTACAGATTCACAAACTAAAAAAGAAGAAATTGTTGACATTAATTCAATTGTTTCACTGAGTGAAACTTTTCAATATATTTTAAGTTAGAATCAAACAATCCAGTTAATTACTTTGAACATTAGGGTTTACAGTGTTTGTGTGTGTGTGTGCATGTGTGAGAGTGAGAAAGAGAGAGAGACAGAGGGAGAGAGAGTATCAGAGAGAGCATATGTTTAGAGACAATATCTCTGTTGGAGTGTTTGCTTGTTATTATATATTCTTTAAATGTGCTAGATGTGATTTTTCAGTATGTGTGTGTGTGTGTGTGTGTGTGTGAGAGAGAGAGAGAGAGAGAGAGAGAGAGAGAGAGAGTGTGTACGTAAAGAATATATGTTCATATACGTATCTGTCACATTTAATTCAAGTGACTAAGTGAGTAACTGAAAAAGTGAAGTTTGCATCAGCTCCGGGCGAATGCAACTCTCTAAATGACAGTCCAAACACTCTTGAGAATATAGAGAGGATCTACAGACAAATTTTTAATATTGAGTAGGTTGTAGTTGATGTTTAAATTTTGTATATTTCATCGCTGTCCAAAGGAAAACATGTAAATCTGATTTTGTTGATTTTTAGTTTGCTGCATCATTTCAACACAGCAGCTGTCCTTCACACTGTGTGACAAATTAATGATGAATGGACCAAACATAATAGAAATGCTCAAGAATGACATGGAATACATTTGTTACATTGACTTCTACAGAAAATGTTAAAAAGTTATTAGCTATTATAGCTATTATAAGAAATGTCCATTTATCTGTGTGGGACCTACTGTGTGTGCCGGCGTTTGTTTGCATTTTATTGGATTTATTTCTTTTTGCAAAAATATTATTCGCCTCCAGCAAATGAGCAAACATTAATGCAAAGTTTGGTGATTGTGTTTCCATAATTCTTTATGTCAAAATATACAAATTCTTTGGTGGAAACCTACCTGCACTGTACTGTACAAAAGACAGATACCACTATTTTGATGTGTGTTTTAATGTCTGCTCAGTGATTGGTGATTTGGTTTTTCATTTGTAATGTCACTAAAGAGGTAAGCTTAGAGATCCACGGATATTAGAGATAATAATGATAACTTCATGATATGAATGATAACAAATAATAATAATTCAACTCGTTTCTTTAAGGAGTTGAAAGCCAGTAATCTGAAGAGAAGGGAAGCTGCAGTAAAACAGAAGTGTGGAAGTTTATTTTTCCTGACAAAACCTCAATGGTGCTTAATGGCAGTGTTTGTATATCTGAAAGGTTCCATAATATAATATTGCTGTTTGTCAGTATGTATTATTCTGTATTTTCCATTAGTATTACATCCTCTCGGTGTGTGTGTGTGTGTGTGTGTGTGTGTGTGTGTGTGTGTGTGCGAGAGAGTAAGGGTGTGTCCTCAGTGTGTGAAAGAAGGTGTATCAATTTCTGAGAATATTCCTATGTTTTTCTGTATTTCTATATGTGTCTAAAAGAAAAAGAGATACAGAGGAGAGATAGTGGGTGATAGAGGCAGTTGGAGGTGTGAATATATACACACACACACACACACACACACACACACACACACACACACACATTTGAGAGTTGTTATCTCAGGCAGGTTTTGAGGCCCAGGTTAGTGTGAGCTAAGGGTTTGTGACACGTGACAGTAAAGTCGAGCAGCTCTTTCCACACTCAACCTCCTCTCTGAGCACTTTTACACTGCTACACACACTTTCTCTCACACACACACACACACACACACACGTTACTGGAACACTGCTCTATAGTGTCAAATGTAAGGGCATCTGTTTTAAAAAGTAAAACGCAGAAAAACATAACCAAGAGGTTGATGCATGTAAAGAAAACACTGTTGTTTGGATTTTCAAAATGATTTCATAAACTAAATATTTCAGAAAGTGTGCAGCAGGTAGTGTCGCAGTCACGCACAGGGACCAGGAGGTTGTGGCTTCAAGTCCCACTCCCGGTGACTGTCTGTGAGGAGTCTGGTGTGTTCTCTCAGTGTCTGCGTGGGTTTCCGCCCACAGTCCAACAAAAACATGTTGGTAGGTGGATTATCAACTGAAAATGTCCTTTGTGAGTGTGTGAGTGAATGTGTGTGTGTGTGTGTGAGAGAGAGTTGCCCTGTGAAGGACTGGCGCCCCCTCAAGGGTGTATTCCTGCCTTGCGCCCAATGATTCCGGGTAGACTCTGGACCCACCGCGACCCTGAACTGGATAAGAGTTACAGATAATGAATGAAGGAATGAATGAATATTATAGATTTAAACCACTATAAATTTCACATTCAGAAACCATTTTTCCCCTTTCCTTTATTGAGTGTTCCTTGTGTCTCTCACCGTCTCGTATTCTGTTTTAAAGCACTTCTTGTTTGGGTTTTGGCATCGTGTGGCGTGAAGGAAGAATCTAGTCTGTCAGAGTAATAAGCCCTGTCCACAGAATAAAATCAGAATGCCTCACTATGTCAGCACCATGAATTTAGCCTCTCACATCATATAAAAAAGAGGAAAGCTGGAGAAATGAGAGAACTGAGACATAATATCCTGTCAAAATGTGAAAAACTAAGTGCTTTCTATTGCAAATGTCTCTTCTTGGTTATGGATGCAGCTTTACATTTTGAACTGTTTGGATGCTATGGCACTAGGTCATTTTTGTAGCCCAAACATGGTCCTGAGGTGTGGAGCCAATCAGTGACATTAGATCTGGACTCTGTGCTTTCCAGCAGTTCTGGAACTCCTCCAGCTTTCACCACTGGGTGCTAATGTGTTTTGACAGAGCTATTTTCAGGCCACTTTATTTGACGACACCATTTCCACTGGGTTTTTTCCCCTTATGTACTCTGAAAAGTTTGGGTTTATGATGAAAGGCATTAACAGCTAATTTAGTGTATGTTCAACCATCACCGTCAGCAATACCATGAAAGCTTTGTGGTTATGTGGTTGCGCAGGGTTAATTTTGTTACTTAGAGTTACTTAGGGGTTTAATATAATGAAAACACTTTTTTTTACAGTCTGCTCTCATTTTTTTTACATTGTTTAGTTTTCTGCCTGCCTTTTTCATCGATTTTGACACTGCTCTTAATAAATATTGATTTACAATTTTAATTATATGCTTATCTCAATACACATAGGTGCTGACTTTATTGCTGACAGAAGTAGAATGGCCAATTTCTTCATTGCAAATATTTATCTGTTATCTGATCCACTGAGCACAATAAAGCTGAGCTGTGATCGTTAAACATACAGCGTCTGCCTACAATATCATCACAAGGGTCAATAAATAAACGGCACATGCAGTTCATACCGATACAACTGTTCTCTTTAAAAGCTGTGTAAATCAACACTGAAATAAATCAAATCACTAAACACAAACGCCATAAGGAGAAGCAAAAACGGTCTATTTTCTACACCAGTTTTCACTAATCAGAATTTTCATGTGACGCTTTAGTAACATTTCAGTAAATTAGGACATAATTATTCTTGTGTAATGTCCTTGTTAAGAATGATAAAGTCTTACTTAACTAATAACTACTTTTTATATTAATTAGTAACCAGAGTGACTCGAGCATTTTCCATGGGTCTTTTTGGATTTTAAATATTTTAGTATTATATATCAATAATGTTCAATAAAATGTTTAATTTCTTTTGAAGATCTGTACAGAAATTCAGCGATGGGTTTTAATTTTTTTTTTTTTTTACATATTACATGAAGTAGCAGGTAGTGTCACAGTCACACAGCTCAAGGGTATGTTCTCCCTGTGTCTGCGTGGGTTTCCTCCAGGTGCTCCAGTTTCCTCCCACGGTCCAAAAACACACCTTAGTAGGTGGATTGGCGACTCAAAAGTGTCGGTAAATGTGAGTGTGTGAGTGAAAGTGAGTGTGTTGCCCTGTGAAGGACTGGCCCTGAACTGTATAAGCAGTTACAGATAATGAATGAATGAGTGTCAGAATGTCTTATCAAACTGCTAATTTCTTGATATTAATAAATGAAATCCACTACATTAAAAAGCATGATGCACAAATAAAAACACTCCATTAACTCCAAACAATGCTAAGTGTAGTAGTATTCACATGTTAGATATTTTAGTATAATTTAATATAATATAAATCATAACAAAAAGACACATCATTTCCGTTGTATGATTTTTTCATTTTCTTGGTAAATAGCTCCTACCATGTTTCACTTATTTGCAACACCTCATCTCAATGATTTGTGCATAGGCTGTGATAATAATAACCTATTTAGATCTCTATATAGCAAAATCTCAACAAGAGACTGAATGTTTTGAAGAAATGATACTTGGTGCTCACAGAATGCTGCTCTGTTGTCACTAATCCCTCCATAACTGTTAAATCCACTGTATTGAGAACCAAGCTGCATTAAGCTGATTAAGCTCTGAAGGAGAAAATGTGAGCGAAGCATGTAAACACATTGTCATTCATCTTTTTACCTCGAGTGTGATCAAGGAAATTAAAAAAAAAAAAAAACACAACAGAAAGAACAGCGAGAATCCTCTGTCATTCATAAGATGTCCTGACTCACTCACACCCACATGAGTCTGATGGGAACCGTGCTGCATCTGTAAAGGAAGCAAAAGCAGATAGACAGCAATTATTAAACATACAACTAGAATCTAAAGTGAAGTAAAGCAGTCTGTTGACTGAATGAATGTTTTATGCAGCTGAATTAATTGGGATTTATTTAATGCATCATTTTAGTTTATAGGAGGGTAAGATAATTTTGGAATATCTGTAATGTTTATGGTGGATGACTTATTGCTACTCATCATTTAAAATTGTCCAAAAATTTAAATTCATCTCCTCATATATATATATATATATGTATATAATTTATTTATTTTTTTTAAACAGTGCATTAGGAACAGAATCAGAATCTTCCCTGAATCTGAACTAGCCGACTCTGGGTACAGCTAATCTACACATTTCAGAATGAAAGGGCCCATTATACAAGCACTGCATACTTTGCAATTATGGACATTATTTGAGCCACTGGACTTTCAAACAAAGCTGAAGAAGCTGTTAAAAAATAAATAAATTAGACGGGGGAGAAAATCCTGATAATCAATAGAATGTTTCCAGTATGGGTAATCAATGTCTCTTTGTGGAGGTCTCTCTCAGGACTTTGATTCCTCTTTCTGACAACAGTCCTGGATCTTAGAGCATCAAACGAAGGGGCTGGCTTTGTTGTTAATGTTGTTGTTTTGTGCTCTTCCTCTCGTATTTGCATGCTGCCACATTGATCAATGGGGCGCCTGTCCATCAGGACGTGTCCTTAGTGGGCTTTGTCCAGGAAACAACCTAAATGGACCTGCTCCTCGGCAACAACCTTCCAAGACTTTCAGCTCCCCCCTGGCAACGGTCTAACATTGTTTGCTGGTGCTCAGCTTGCGGAAGAGATCGGCTGGGTGAAAGTGAGGGGCTGTGTTGTGGAGGTGTCAGGCACCACTTTAGTCGTCGACAGATGACCCTGCTAGGACTACTGTCATCTGATATCCCAGAGTCCTCTGGTGGAGCGTCAGACAAGCGGGCCCTCCACAAACGACTCGGGCCAGGTGTAACTGTTTCAGCTAATTGCCTCATTAATGATTAAGCACCCCGAGCCTGCTCGAGCACTTCACTTGCGGGGAGCAAATTGTTCTGATTGGTTTGATGCCGTCAATTATTGATGAGACAGCAAGCTCAGATGCTTGCACCTGGATCAGGAGCTTCTCACAGGGCCCTTTCCATTCAGAACCACCAAAACAAAATACTCACACCTCACACTGGTATTTATATTCTATTAAGAGGTCACATTGGAACGCAACAGCACAAAGCACTCAACTGTGACTGAGCTGTTACAAACCAGAACTTTCCAAAAAAGTTGGGATGCTGTGCAAATGTAAATAAAGTTACAATCATGGCCAAATCATTTAAACTCAACTGTGAATAGAACAAAGGCTACATTTTTAAAAAGCTCCTTAACTGTTTGGGATCTCTGTTATAGTATTTTTCAATCTCATATTGCACCATTTTTTTAGTGGGTGGCAGGTCTGGACTTTTAGTCCCTGGGCTGTTTTACTAAGGAGCCATGCTTTTGTAATCTATGCAGAATGTGCATGAGCCTTGTTTTACTGAATGCCTTTCTGGAGAAAGATATCATCTGGATGGCAGCATGTTGCTATCATTCAGCATTAACAGTGCATTCAGATTTGCAAGTCACCCATGCCATGTGCACTAATGCTCACCCATGTCATCATGGATGCTGGCTTTTGAACTGTACGCTTATAACTAGCCGAATGGTCCCTATCCTCTTAAACCCAGAGGACATGTCTTTCATGATTTCACAAAAAAAATTATGATTTGTCTGACCCCAGCATAATTATCCATTTTGCCATAGTTCATCTTAAAAGAGCTTGGACCAAGTGAAGTTGGTGGTGTTTCATTTGTCTTTTTATATTTAGTTTCTTCTTTGCTTGTGTGAGTTTTAACTTAAGTTTGTCAATGTAGTGACAGCCTGTGTTCACAGATATTTATTTTGGGAAGTGTTTCTGAGCCCATGCTGTGATTTCCATTGCAAAATCATGTCTTTAATCCAGTAATATCTGAGGGCCTGAAGATCACAGTCAGCCTGGTTTAAGGCCTATACAGATTCTTTCTCTTATTAATATTGTGTACATTAGATTAAGAAATCCACAAATTCGTTACTATTATAAGTTGAGAAACATTATTTTTGAAATGCTGCACTATTCATTGATGGAGTATTTGACAGAGAGTTGACTCCCTCTACATCTTTACTTATGAAAGTGTCCGTCAATACAATTTCTCATTTTGAACATTTAAAATGTTGTTTTTTTTGTACTATTTCAGTGAAATATAGGGTTTACATGATTCACACCTCACTGCATTCTTTTCTAATTTCCAAACTTTTCTGGAAATGGCATTTGTAGTTCAGTAATGCCTACATCCACATATATGATTTATTTTCATTACTTTAGATGGATTTATGTAGTGATTTGCATTACCACTTTAGGACTGGAACTGACACTGGAATTTAACCCCTACATATCCTACTGTCTGTAGCTGTAGCTATAGTTTGTTGTGTTGGGTGTTGACACTATCCTGTCATGACCGAGTGGCAGTCATTTGTGCTCTACTCTGCGTGTGTTCTCCTTTGGGATTGTGTGTTAGATGGACTCCGATGCTGCACATGCTGCTGTGTGCACTCAGGCCACAGCTGTGAGTGTGGTAACCCACAAGAGGGCAACCAGGTGTTGCATCTGTCCCACCCCCTCTATGCACACTCGCGCACACACCCAAAGCACCTGTGGTATGTCGGACCACATCCGAAACGCGAAAGGGGTTTTGTTTGTAAACAGTTGTTGTTTTGGAGAGCCGTGGGGGATGATGATGGCAGCAGTAGTGTTTGCTAACTTCAGCAATATTTAAAAATAATCTGTCTTTTTGCTGTTAGGACAAAATTGACAAAAGACGCATTTTATTATTAATGCCGCACATGGCACACTTTTTGGTGTTGTACAGCTTCACAAAGGGCCTGTCATTGTGGCATTCAACCCACACAGAAGTTGATTTTAATATAATTCAGATTTGGACTGAAGTATAATATAGAGGTTTTCCATCTACACTAAAATGATCCTTGTAATTCGGGTAATTTTTTGAGTTAAGGAAATAAAAGAAGAAATAAAAAACACTTGTTACACATGAAGTGTTGTTTTTAAGGTTGAGCCCATAAGTCATTTTGTCTGTGTGTAAAGACAAAAGTTAAATACTTCATCAGTTCATTATGTGCTACAATGCAAATTAGCTGCTTTTATCCTGAGAAATGTAGTAATAATGTGAATGGAATATTGCAGGCAAAATCTAATAAATGTGTTATTTTGCATCAGTTAAAGCTCAAAACCAATTCACATGGACGTGTTGTGTTCTCTGTGATAAGGAACAGTGTGCACACATGCAAACACATTATCAGGCGGCCAGCAGCACACAGGCTTTCAGCATCATCAGGGGAAGGTGATGTATTAGACACATATTGCAGACATGACTTACTGTGCTATTGGGCCATTTTAATGAGACAAGGGATATTAGCAAGCCTCTATGTGTGTGTGTGTGTGTGTGTCTTTGATTGATTCATAAGATTTTTAGTTAACCAAGCTGCAAGCTTGTTTTCCTTAAGTAGCAGTAATTGTATATGCCAAGCAGAAGTAAGCCTTTTTGCCTAATGGCCCACCCACGAGCGAGCGAGCGTAGAAGCATATGAATCATCCAGCTGCAGCAGCTCCGTTCTACCTGTGGGGTACAGTATTAAAACCAGAGAGAGAGCCTTCAGCAAGCAGCTCTTTATAGTCCTTCCGCTAGAGTGCTTCCTTCAGAGACTCAACAAGGAGGCTCCACAAGCTCAGACTGCTGCAGTGGCTTATTCCCTGGTGAAACAAAATAAGAATATCCTTTCTGGAGTGGTCTTTTAAATTCCATACATTTTCTCTAATTAATATATAATTTATGAAATAATACCTGTGCCATGGTTTTACGCAGCACTTTCTGGTCTTTCTGAGAAGGCTTAGTGAGGTTTAAAAACAGAAAAATAGAGGTAATTGTAGATATAACAAACACCTGCATTGTTATCAGGCTGAACGTTTGGGTAGAAACAGTTATCCTACACAACCAGAAAGAGCAAAGCCAGGTATGATCTCTAGAGCCCCTTTCACACATGTACGGTAACCCAGAAATATTCCGGAGTTTACCCGGAGGAGTTGTATGTGTGAAGGCAAACACCTGAAACATTTGTCACAGACTTTATCCTCTTAGCAACCTAGTGAAAGCTGCAGGTAAAGTGAGAGTCAGCGCATGTGTGAACAGAGCCGCTAATGTTCCGGAGAATTCACCTCATCTCTCGACGAGGAATATTTTCCTGCGAAAAGGCATTTGACACAGAAAATCTCCCGCTGTGTGCCGTTTGGGTAAAAGGACCACTCCTGGACATCCCCAGACCTGATACTCAAGAGTTTCTCTAGAGTTTTTATGGAACCCATATGTGAAAGACAATTAGGACACTGTCTGGAGACCCTAACTGGGGTCTATGGCAATTTTAGAGCTATTTTTGTGGTAGAATTTCAAAGCTACAGTGTGCTTTTAAGATATAATTAAAAGTAAGTGGGTGATTGCTCATCAGTGAGTGTGAGTTAATACACGGGGAGACGTTTCTGAGGGGACACACAGGTACGGTGCATTAATCATCATGGGCTTCTGCATGTTCCCCAGTGGTGTGGATTTGATTGAAGATGAAAATGGAGTGAGCTGGAGTGGGACTGCTGTCGGGACTAATCTGGGCGCGGGTGACAGGAGGAGCACACTCACCGGGTGGTCAGCTAGCTTTGTTCTGTCGGGGGCTCAGGAAAGTGGGAAACCACCCCCTAACAGCCATGACTCACTCTTCATCATCTGCAGAGCTCATTAAAGCACGCTGAGAAAAAGTCCCCACTGTCCCTCCCTCACACACTCACTCACTCACTCTCTCTCTCTCTCTCTCTCTCTCTCTCTCACTCTCTCTCTCTCTCTCTCTCTCACACACACACACACACACACACGCACACACCTCGCTGAGGCCTACTGATTGCCGGCTGCATGTCTTTGCTCTCTACTTCCTATCCTATTCTTTCTTTTTTTCCCCCACTCACTCTCCTCTTTTTCCCATCTTTTCTCCTCTCTGTCTCTGCAGAATTCATGGCGACAGCAGTGAGCTGACCTACGACACAGGGCCTCCCACAAAGCACAACATTTCCAACTCGGCTGGCTGAAGATGACGACAAAGCCGAGTGAAGAGGGTCCTCCCTCACTCCATTCTTCCACCCATGGCTCTACTCTTCAACGCCTTCTCCCTTCCTTCAGAACCCATCCCTTCCTTTATTAGACAGCTTTTTTTCTACTAAGGATATCAAAGGAGAAAAAAAACAAGAAGAAACTGAAATAATCAGACTAGAAATTCTATTTTCTCTTCAGGTGAACACATACAAAAAAAAAACATCAGTGCATGGTATTGTAATTAGTTCTAAACACATTGCTTCCTCCAAGGTTTGTCTCTGATACAATGACTTGTCTTCCAGCAGAGGCATGTGTAAGCTGTGTAGATGCGTATCTCTCCCTTCAGTCTATGAAGTCACATGCCATTGTAATTACCACCACCTCCTATGTGTATTATTTTCTAATTTTAACAAACGCATTACCAGAGGTCTGGCCACTTTTGGGCCATGAATTGGTGTTGAACAGACAGTCTTCCTCCTGCATCTTCCTGTATTAACACACATTTAAAGTGCAGCAGCATGGACAACAAAGTAGCTGAGCCTTCCGAGCCCCTGTGGTCAACAATACATTGTCCCTGTTGGTCTGCCGTAGGAGTCATGGTTTAATGTGTATAAAGTTCAACCCCCTTTTTAAAATCCTCTTTTCAGTCCGTTTAAATGACTTTTAAATGTATACAGACAATAGAGCATCACCTAGCATTAGCAACTGGCCAAAAATGTAGCTCCTTGACCATAATCCTCAGTACGTTGCTCTAAATTGTGGCAATAATTTCAAAACAAATAGAACAGGACCTTTTACCTGAACTTGGGCCGAACCGAAGGAGATGCTTTGACGAGGCTGAGACAAGAGTGAGGGAGGAGAGCCATCATTGAATTCAGTTCATTCTCTCTTACTTATCGATCCAATAACATTGTATTTCCTGTATTAAACTCAATAAGGTAATTCTCAGTGGCCTCTCACTCTCCCTTCCTCCTCTCTGCCTCACTCCATTCTCTCTTCATATGATTCAGCGAGCAGCCGCTGGACACCTGTGGCCCTTATCTCTCCATGGGTGACCCCTTATCCTGGATTACCAGGATGGGCGAGGGTGGGGGGACCTACCCAGGACAAATCCTCTGAAACACTCTCGTCTCCTCCTGTTCAGCGGCTGTGACAAAGCTACTGAGCTCGAGCAGGTGATGTAGCTCTCTCTGTGGTTGACCTCCGGCCCGTATCAGACCTGCACGAGAGGGGAGGACGCTGGCTCGGGATCCACGACTACATGATGCACGTTTATACAGAGTTCATCGAATGGACAGTCCTGTGTGCCGAGGCTGGCTCTACAGGCGTGAAACGCTCGAAAACGCATGAAGTGCACGTACCACGCATAGACGCGCCATGGGGAACCTTCATTAACACCTGCACACCCTACACCTCCTCCAGATATCACCCCACCTGACGCTTCAGCATGGGCCAAGAGCTGCGCATCAAGGAACACATCAGCTCCACTGACTGTGCTAAAACAGAGCGAGAAACTGACGGAGAGTGTGAGAGAAAAGCAAATGGACAAATTTAGGGTTTGGTTTTTGTACATAATGTAAATCCACTATGTATAGAAATCTGCATGCTGCCATGTAGATAAAAGAACACGGTGGTTGTTCTTCTAGATCAAGGGGGACTGTGTCCCAGGTTTGAGTTCAAATCTCAACCACTGCTTGCATAATCATGTCCACTCCTTAATGCTTTCCGTTCTTTTTATTTCTCTACTTAGTATATGCTCTGTCCATCATATCCTGTGCTGATGAACAAGTAAGCAGCCATTAATTAGTCTTGGAAAGCTGGACATACGATGAGGTGCTTTTAGTTTTTTGAACCGAGAGGCTGTCCTAACAGTGTGGGCAGAAAGTGAACTAGGCCAGTCCAATTAAGTGGCAACACACAAAGTGGTACAGGGCTGTTTGCCAGGAACTGTCCATTTATCTGCTGTCAGAGGGAATTTACACATCTCAATGAGTCACTGGGCATTGGCTGCCTGGCTCCATTCCGCTCAGCTTTCAGAACCTGTGTCGCCGTACTGGGGGCCAAGCAGAAAGATAACTCATCGCCCCTAGGATTAGGTTTGAACTTTATCCCACTGATACTTAACTTTCTTTACCTTTTCACCAAGTTATTGCCAATTCCTGATGGAGTAGCTGTCCCCCATATTGTAAGAAATCTACGGTCTGGCATGTAGTTCAGACGGCTCAGTCACGTGTATGAAGTCTTCCACTCTCTTTCTGATTCACTGACCATGCAGCATTCTCAAGTGCCTCAATGTGCAACAAAGAAGAATGCTAAGCACTCTGCCAAATGACCCAAATGTTACCCATAATACTCTGATTTAAAACGGTCAGTTGCATTCTAATTTATAATGGCACATGGATCAACTAGGAATCAAAATTCAATACTTACTTCCAGGAGAAAGACATAGATAAAGATAATGCTTCCACTGGGTACATTACGTTACGAGTCTATACTTCAATGTTGCCTAGACCCTAAAAACATTCTGTCCATGTACAAAATGTATTTGATTTTTTGGTTACAAAGATACTCACCCACAAACATAAAGCCAGCAGTAAAATGATAAACACTTTGAAGCATTCCCTTAAATCTTTTATTACAGGCCAATCTAATGAATATCTTCCAGTGCTTCCTCTGGAAACAGCTGGTAGATAATGACCTCAGCCATCAACTGGTGCACTGACCCTCCATGCCTGTTCTAATGAGGCAGAGGGCTAATTTAACCCAGATGTGTGGGATGGTTTTTAGTACCTGCTGCACTTTTAACTTTTAAACTTCTAGCTACTGATTTGCCCTGAAATTCACCGACAAAGGAAAATGACTTTTAAAAACTTTTATAAAATTCCAACTTAGGTTTTAGATCCTTGGCTCATGTAAGTGTCACTGTGCTGACAGCAGATGCAAAATGTGGAAATTACTGCTAACTGCAAATACACAAGAAAAAGAAAAATCAACTACTGAGAGACAGGACGCTTTAAAATGGATCTTTTGAAGAGTTTGGTGTGCTTTTATTCTCTTTGGTCACCAAGTAAATAAAAACATCAAAAGCAGAGTCCGCTTTCTGCAGCTCTACCTGCTCATGCCCTGATAAGTTAATACAGATTTGAATGCTGACGCATGAGAAATCACCACCCTGCCCCACCCAGCCGCCCTTACAGATGAGCAGAATGTTTAAAGGTAGTGTAAGTTTAAAGCCAGCAGCGTACTTCAAACGACAAGAAGTACACAAAATTGAATGAGGTGTTATAAGTAAAATTTGAAGGAACTCTGTGTTTACGTCAGCCATGCTGGAAGCCTGCTTTGTGCAGTGGACCAGTTACAGCGAAAGGGAAAGAGTTCAACCTAAAACTACACAACACACTAGATTTTCATTGGTTTGAAGTAAATTTCATAAAATAATTGTAAAATTACCTCAAATTGGATTCCCAAAAAAAAAACCTGACAAATTCAATGGTTGCTGCCTCCATTCACTGCAGAGGCCACCACCTCATGTAAACCACCAAAGCAATCATGCGTTTAGTTACATATGAGGGGAAAAAAAAACAAAAGGCCTTTAAACAACATGTAAACAGACATACTACATAATGGGATTGTACTGTGGGCAAACAATAAGCTGTTAGTGTAATCACAGGTCAAACATATATTACCCAAAGGGTTGGAGTAGAGGTGTATTAAAATGATGGATATCCTGTAAGCGGTGAGGGAGTATTGGCTGTAGACGTGTCGTCCCGGTTCAGATTTACCTCCTCCTTTTTTTTTTTTTTCTTTCCTCACTCTATCACTGGGTTCCTCCACCCCCTCTCCTCCCCACGTACGCCCATACACAAACACACAGCCCCCTCCATTTAATCAGGCTTCCGCCCCACTCACTCCCCACACAGACATTTGCAAGCTGTCGAGGCGGAGCGCCTCATCAATCTCAGGCAGCCAGAGAGGGCAGGGGGGGCTGTGGGCTGGGGCCTGAGAGACTTGTTTTTGGATTAAGTAAAGAGGGGGCGAGGTAAGAAGGACCGTCTTGAGGCTAGGCAAGCCATTTGTCAGTGAGCTGTGAGTGTGCAAAACAGGCCACAGAGGTCAAAGGACACTCTCTATTTACTGCACAGGGTTAGATTTGTTTTATTATTTAATTATTTTTAGGTTATTTTTTGTTTGCTTTTTTATGAGCAATTTTATTTATAATTTTCTGTGACCAAAATGTCCTCAACATAGTTGCCCGTGTTTAGCGTTGTAACAAATTTGTAACAAACATCTGATCTGGACATTGACAACATTGTCTACATTTAAATTATTTGATAAACCGTATAAAGAATTACCGTCATCCCTCAAAAAATGCCACTGCCATGCTTCTATATAGCTATTAGAATACTTAGCAATACACAGTCTGTACGTTACTACTGAGAGAAACACTGGACATAGTTTATTAACTTCTATTCTATTATGTGCAGACAAAAATGCTATAATGTTGCCACTGGAGACATTTTGTCCATTAAACCAAGTTGTTTGTGTGTAGCAGCTTCTTAGTTGAAACACCGGCCCTATATCGTGCTGTTGTTGAACTGGCTACACAGCTGTGAAATGGGCTAATATGTGACTAATGCATCACAGGATGGTTGAGCAGAGCAAACAGTGTCTCAGGAGACAGAGAGGAGTGTCTCATTTATTGGGAGGGACAGCATGGCCTAGGTTATGTAATCATCCTTTTTCCATGCTTTCCTCATGTTAGGTCTCATATAGAGCTATGGTGTGTATTCTAAGGCTGTTAGTGTTTTTTTCTTTTTTGCACTTCTGATTTAAGCATAGTTGGATGGATTAAAATAGCTCAAGGAAGTTGTGTTTATTGTGAAACGTGGACCCATGTCGGCCCTTGTGAATCAAAGCTGCGTAAAAAGTGAGCACAGATTTGACCGTTCTAAAAGACACCATGCTGTAAAATCATGAAACTGTTGTATGAATCAGAGGGTTGACAGCTGTTTATTAATCAGCTTCAGGTTTAAAATCAAATATGTGCATCATTTTACTTGGTGTAGGCCCTAATTTATGCAGATGTTACAGTAGTGAGCCAATGAAAAGGAATTTAGAGGCTTGCCCTACTGAACAAACTTCATAGTGTTAAAAATACAATGATTAGAAAAGTAAATGATTTGAAATGAACACAACATTTTAGCTGGTAGAGTAATGTGGTTGTGAATTCTGGTTATTTTTCTAAAATTACATAAACAGTTCATTATTGCAGTGTATTATATGTTTGCACCAACAAGGCATAGGTGCAGCATTTGTTTATATAAGTGTTAGCTTTTGTATTGCATTGCCTTGTTTTAGCCTTATATTAATTTCCTACATTTGTTCTTCTAATTATTAATATTTCAATTAATACCTTCAAATCAAGCATGTTGTTTAGATATTATACTCAAATGGACACACACTCGTGATCGTAGGTGTACACCAGAGATGAAACCGATGAGTACATAAACGGTCAGTCAGATTTTTGTGAACTCATATGCTACTTTGATGAATAAAGGCCAGTGTCAATGTTATGAAGCACTGAACAGAGCACACTAAAATAAGGGTGAGTGATTGTTGTTTGGAATCTAAAAATAGAATCAAGTGAACTCCGGTTGCCTTTAACACTCTCCTCAATGTTGCTCTCTCCTCCTCTCGAGAGTTGTTGATGCCTCCCTTGTATTGCAATAGCTCTCTAATGCTTTTACGTATTCATCGCTCACGTTTTTATTTACTCGGACAAATTCAAAACAGCCCAGACATGCAGAGTAACTTGCATGTGGGTGTAATTTTTATTGTAATCCATGTAGTTACTTTCCTATAACATTAAAAGGTAATTCACACTAGTAAAGCTCCTTTCACATAATCTTTATTTAAATACTTTGGTTGCCGAGGCCTGTATTAAACTTGTGGATGTGGTTTTAGGAGTGGGTTCACAAGGTCAGGGGATTACTGTATAGACCCTGTAATAATTCAGGTCTGTTGTTGCACCAAGATTCTTTCAGTGCTTGTTAGTCACATGTTGCACAACTTTACACACTGTGGTGTTTTAGACAAGTCTGAAGATAGCAGTTGTATGTGAAAAGGCACAAGTGGATTGTTTGAGAGGATGTAGTTCAAGAATTGCTTTGACAACTCCAGGCATCATTACCCAAAGGACAGGACCTCCAGAGCCACAGGCTAAAGAGTCAGTTGTTCAGATCATGTGAGTTCACAGACATGTCTTATGCCCTCACAAGATGAGGTAAGAGTGCCATGGCTAAGCCTAGATGGAGTTAATGCCTTAAGACCACACTATGGCACCACCAGACAGCTGGGGGGTGGGGAAGACACACACCCTTAGGCCCCCTCAAAGATGAGATCACCTCTGAAGAAGATTTAAGAGTCTAAGGATTAGCCCCACCATTCAAAATGTAACTAATTGACCTCTGGTGAACCTCCTGGTCATTAGGATGCAATTGCCATCTTTGCAGACTCTCCTAGTAAGACTCGTCTTCTGAAAGAAGTATTGCCGGGAATCCGATCATATTGGCAGGGTTCGTACCAGGGGATAGTGCTTCTCGAAAACATCAAGGTCCAGCTTCACAGACATGAACTGATGGGAATAATAAATTGCCAGGAGACTGAGAACAGGTGGCTTTTCAGCTTGTGCCATTTAGGCGAGCAGTCTGCCTTCTGACAGCTTGATTTAGGCTCGTTACACTGGTGCCAACTCAGAGAGAAACGTCAGAGTTATGACAAAAGTAGCACAATGTAAGACATTCTCTTCCTTTGAACCAAGGTAAAGCATGTTATCTGTAGCAGTGCTCACCGTATCTCGTTACAAATGGCTCAGACTAGATCAGTGCATCCGGCCATGATAAATAAATTTGCCCGTTTATCCGCATGTTTAGCCTTAAGGCTTGCACTGATGTTCACATTCTGACCTGCCACCGGAGATAAATGACTCACACAAAAAACAAAAGCCACCTGTTAGAGTCCCATCCCACTTCAGAATTCCAGAAAAGCAGAGCGCTTTGTAAAGTGGAGTGACTCGTAGAGTAGATGCATCAGAGCTGGAACAATAGAGACTAGGGTCATGGAGGAGGTCTGGATCAGAGCTCGGCAGGCGGCCATTGAATGTCTCCTGCTGGGAGCGCGGCAGTAATCTGCTCTGTATTAGAGCAGTGAAATGGTGGTGTCCGGAAAAATCCCCTCCCTGGCACCCGCTGGAACAAAGACTACAGAGAGCACAGAGAACAAAGCTCGTTTCCTTAGTGCGTATCTCGGCAGTGTAGCCATTACAACCTGACTGAAAGCATTAAGACCAAATGAGAGCTGCCTTTCTTGATACCCACTTCTCATTGAAGCAAGCCAGCCAGTAAAAAGCAGCCCCATTTTCAGCCGGTGAAGCTTACTGGCTCCTTTATTTTCGAGAGTGTGGTGAAGAATTAGGAGTTCAAATAAAAATCGAGGTCAAGTAAGCAGTAATTTTCATTTTTAAGAAGCACTGCCGCTTGGGCACAATTAAAAAGTATTGCGGCTGTTGTAAAGCTACCTCTCCAGAGACCCGCTCCTTCAGCTGAGGTTAATTAGTGTTTTCCCTTTATTTCAATTTTAGTGTTAAATGTCCGCTTTATATCACGCTGGGGTCTACAGGCTGGCTTTTGATGAGGCTGAGATGGGCTTAGGCTCTGGGTGGGTCCTCAGGGGGGATGTAAGATGGGAAGATGGCCATTGTGTCGTATTGCTGTGAAGATTAGCCCACTAGCATTCAGCCTGAGTGACCCTAACCGCAGATAAGCTTTATGAGATAACGTATTAACATGCCTGCCTTATGCACATATACATATAATTTTCTCCTAATTTATTCCGCCAAAAATGATATGCACACATCCTAAATTAGGAGAAAAAAATACAAACAAAATCTCACACAGCAACGATTTAAGACCTTGTGTTTGTGAGGCATTTGTCCAGTAAGAAAACAAACAAAAAAGTGTGTATATATATTGCATGTATTGTACAGCATTTCTAAAAAAAGCAATACATTGTGATATTTGAGGAAGAAAATCTTTTCTTTATTATTTTTATTTTTTTTATATATATAAATATTTATAACAGACCTGTCAGAACCCTTTTTGTTTGCTATTGTGCCTTTTTTGTGTTCTTCCTGTTCCAACACCAGAAAAGCAATATCTTAGGAGCCATGGGCTGGGTCATGCCCTAATGGTAGTGAAAAGGCCCAGTCAATATGTCTTCCATGATAGCTGCTGAAGGTACAGGTGTTCTCTTTATGCACAAGGCTGGACTATATAGAGAGACAGAGACACAGTGAAGATGGACGTTGTGTACTATATGTGCACTGTATGTACGAGCTGATCTGTGTTTACTGTGTTTACTGCTACACTGCATTATACGGTAACCATTCTAAGCCCTTGATGTTTGATGGCATTGTAATACAAGACAGGGAGGGAAAGAGAGATAGACAGAGAGAGGGGTTTCCTTCCTTTTCAATGTTTGTTTTCAGTCGCTCTCTTTAACATGCATGTCCTGTGTGTTCTACCAAATGTATACAGCAACCTACCCCACCTCACTTAAAAAAGATCAATAAATAAATAAATAATTTCCATCTGTTTTAGATCAGTACCTGTAAATATCGTGTAAATATGACACAGCTATGCATGCTAATACTGTCTAGCAGTTTGTTCAGGTAACTTTTTTGTAACCCAAAACAAAAAAATCTCATATGGCATGTATGGGAGAAAAAAGTCCAAAAAAAAGTATTAACTAAATAAAGAAATAAATAAAAATGATTGAAAAAAAAGTAACACGTTCAAATAAGAACTTCCTACATTTTTTTACTATTACATGTTTGATAATCGCCCGTCAGCTTGCTACAAATGACTGCCCTACCATTCTTTTGAGGAGGGTGTGGTGATGTTACTGCTTCATAATCTGTGCAGAGAGGCTGATGTTGAGGCAAAGAATTTACATTTACATTTATGAAATTTGGCAGTTGCTCTTATTCAGAGCAACTTACGATCCTAATCGAGTTAGAGAGGCAATTCTAGTGTTAGGAGTCTTGCCCTAGGACTCTATAGCGTAATGTGCTTACCCAATGGGAAATCAAACCATAGTTTTTTCCATAGAAAGCAGTGTTGTTATTCACTACGCCGCACCAAGCACTAACCTGACAGGCAGCTCAGATTCTGAGTATTTTCTCAGTCTTCGGGGGATAGTGCTGAGAAGGTGATATTGGCTCTGTTGACCGATCCATTGACAATAGCCATTAACCGTTCCATATAGTTTCAGTACTATTACATAAAGGCTTCAAGACAAACAAGCAGTTCAATTATTGTTAGGCTACTTTTAGAAATGATCATGAAGATTGATGCTCTATGCCAAAAAAGCAACCCCACTAGCTTTAGAAATGAGTGAAAATAAAACAGTAGGCATGTTAAATAGAGATGAAGAGAGAGGAAAGCAACAAAGTGACACCATAAAGGTTTTGTCTATTGTTTAATTGCAGTTAAAATTTGTTCAGCATATCAACGTCATAACTCAGATCTAAAATTGGATTGATGGGTGAAAAACAAGAGGATGGACCGCAGATAGGGAGGGGTTGTGGGAGACTTTTATCCTGGGTTTATTTTACAATTTTTAATCATTTTTTATTTACTTCTTTCTTTTCCAGAGTCTTTATTTTCAACTGTGTAAGAAATGGAGGTACCCAGTGGTAACCATGACTAATGGAATTGTGTAATTTTTAAAAATGTGCTACAGATAATTTAAATTTAATAAATAACCATTGTAACAAGAAACGGTGTCTGTTTCCAGCCATTGTATAAAATGCTGTATGATCATCTATAAATGTGTCACCATTTACAGTTATTGTACATCTGTAACACCCACGCAGAAAAGTTACAGTGAGATACAGCAAGCGTGTATGTGATTCAGAAGCGTCCAAAGCCCAACAACGGTCAGAACCAGCGTGAGAATACGTGCCCAGAGTGTTTGAGAACAGTGTCACACAGCGAAAACAGCACTGGAGCCTGATGCATATGGATGACTCAGTCTCCACCTGCAGTGGACCACACTGCCATTCAGTGACTCATCACCTGCGCCCACACACACACACACACACACACACACACGGGTACAAACTCATCATAGTATTACTATCTTAACATTTACACTGTTCTCGTGTTCTAGGTCACATTTGTTCATTGTGCATTTGTTCTCCAGTAAAGACAGGGCTGGTGGGCTGTACTCAGGTGGCTGTTGTGCCCAAATTGTTACCCATGGCCTTTTTGAATGGGTGTCCACTAAACCAAATGAACAACTAGTAATATTTGCCTTATTAAAAACATTCTCCAGGCACAAGCACAAAACAACAAAACTTAGCTTAGCTTCCACATAGCACCTTTCCACTAACAATGAACCGGAACAGCCCCTGTATGCAAGCCAATTATGTACACCCTAAATTGTTTCACAAGCCAGAAAAGTTCATTCCCAGCTTGATTCCTCAGTGTGAACCATGACAGTATCTGTGGGTGTGTCGATCTTAAAAACAAAAGTTTTATGTGTGTTTTAAAGTTTTAAAGTGTTATGGCAAGGTGGAGCTGAACAGGGTCATTCACAGCATGTTATATAAAAAATAATAGGAAATAAAACAGGAATACCCTCTTTTTATGTGTTTCCAGGGTTGTATTTAACGTGACACAAGGCACGTTGGCACCATTTCTCCACTGTTTACAGCACGGCTTGGAATGTTCAATCATCATATAGTACCAGTAAAATGTTTGGACACGCCCACTCAGGGTAGGTTTCCTTTGTTTTCTGTCATTTTCCACATATTGTGAATGTACGGTGCCAGTCAAAAGTTTGGATACATCAAATTCAATGGTTTCTCTTTGTTTTTTTTATGTTTTCTACATTGTAAATAAATATGGAAGACATTTAAACTATGAAGGAACACATGAAATTATGTAGTAAACAAAAAAGTTAAACCAGAATATGTTTCAGAACAAAACCAGAATATGTTTAAAAGTAACCACCTTTTCTTTTATGATAGCATTGCATACTCTCACCGTTCTCTCAGTCTGACGTCTGAGGTGACGACCTCATGAAGCTGGTTTTCAGTGAACTGCTGTGGCCTCGTCAAGAGTTAATTTGTAGAACTGCTCGCTGCCTTAATGTGTTTGAGAACATAACTTGGGTTGTGCAGAGGTAGGGGCTGGTACACAGTTCTATACAGTGACTAGCCCTATTCCACCAATGACTAATGAGAAGATGTGTCCAAACTTTTGACTGGTACTGTATCTCACTCTCATCTATGGCTCTGGCTCTGACACTGTATTCAGCAACAGCGACACTAGCACTGAGCCCCTGCAATGTCGCTCACTAGTTCCCATCTAAACTGGTGAAAACATGGAAACACAGACCTAATTTGGTTTGAACCAAATATGAAAGGTGCCTCAAACCATGGTCTGGAACAAAAACATTTTAAGGGGAAAAATTACTGTTGTTTGTAGATTGCTGAAGTTTAATTAGACTGTAAGTTTTTATTCACTGTTTGAATTACCACAGAAACTCATTTGTAACTGGAGTTGTTTAGTTTTGGTAATGTTTTTCAGTATCGCACGTAGCTGTCTCCTGTGTTTGGAGACATTTTCACCTTAAGTGATCAGAAACAGCAAAAATCAAACTTTCAAAATTTATAGTTCTCACTATTGTTTCAATAAAATTCCAGATGCCTCTGCCATGAGTAAAGAGAGAGAGACAAAGAGAAAGCCTAGCATACGGGCACTGCTTTACAGGATTCATAAACACATTAGAAGGGTTTCAAGTATGCAAGCAGACAGAAGAGCTAGCAAATGGTGAGAATTCATCCTCTAAGTTTTATAAAATGCATTTTTTTATTTACAATAGTGAACATCAATGAGTCATCATGAGTCAACATGATATATTTTTCAATGGTTCAAGAACAAAAACATGACACCACTCTACACTCTCATACTGACTGTTATTTATTTATTTATTTATTTATTTTGTCATAATACTGTAGTAAGCATAAATTAACGCTAAAATTTTAACAACTGTGATTCATACTGTGAACAACTGTGAACAACATTACTTCAGCTTTGTCCCAAACTCTGCAGGCCTGCACACTACATAGGGTTTAAGAACATATTGTATCATGATCAGAAAGCCACGCAGTAATTTAGAATGTAATGTGCAGTCAGGTTTGGTTTGAGATACAGCTTTAATCAGCCAGTGCAACAAATTCAGGCTTTAAATATGGAAACACAAATAAGGAGCTGGTAAATATGTAATATGTAAACAATGTATTGTGTTTGTGTCTTTAATAAGAAATTAGCTTGATCTTAGCCACATATAAATAGTGGTATTAGTTGATAGGGTTAGGATTAGAGATATGTTGCAGATATGAACCTTTTTGTTCTTATTTGGGTACCCGCTGAATTGACCACATGCCAACGTCAGATTCATACTTCTCTACAAACCAATCAGTGTGAAGTAAAGGAAGAGAAAGCCCACACAACTGAGGACAACAGGTAACTCCCTCCACTTCCAAAACTGTGACTCTCTCCAGGCTTTAGACTGTGACTCCCTCAATCTTCTACACTGTGACTCCCTACAACTCCCACACAGACACCCTCCATCCTCTACACTGTGACTCCCTCCATCACCTACACTGTGACTCCCTCCATCACCTACACTGTGACTCCCTCCATCTTCTACACTGTGACTCCCTCCATCTTCTACACTGTGACTCCCTCCATCTTCTACACTGTGACTCCCTCCACCTTCTACATTGTGACTCCCTCAATCCTCTACATTATGACTACCTACAACTCTCACACCGACTCCCTCCATCCTCTACACTGTGACTCCCTCCATTCTCTACACTGTGACTCCCTATAACTCCCACACAGACACCCTCCATCTTCTACACTGTGACTCCCTCCATCTTCTACACTGTGACTCCCTCCATTCTCTACACTGTGACTGCCTCCATTCTCTACACTGTGACTACCTACAACTCTCACACCGACTCCCTCCATCCTATACACTGTGACTCCCTCCATCCTCTACACTGTGACTCCCTACAACTCTCACACCGACTCCCTCCATCCTATACACTGTGACTCCCTCCATCCTCTACACTGTGACTCCCTCCATCCTCTACACTGTGACTCCCTCCATCCTCTACACTGTGACTCCCTACAACTCCCACACAGACACCCTCCATCTTCTACACTGTGACTCCCTCCATCACCTACACTGTGACTCCCTCCATCACCTACACTGTGACTGCCTCCATTCTCTACACTGTGACTCCCTACAACTCCCACACCGACACCCTCCATCTTCTGCACTGTGACTCCCTACAACTCCCACACTGACTCCCTCCGTCTTCTACACGGTGACTCCCTCCATTCTTTACATTGTGACTCCCTACAACTCCCACACAGACACCCTCCATCTTCTGCACTGTGACTCCCTACAACTCCCACACAGACACCCTCCATTTTCTACACTGTGAGTCCCTCCATTTTCTACACTGTGACACCCTCCATCTTCTGCACTGTGACTCCCTACAACTCCCACACAGACACCCTCCATTTTCTACACTGTGAGTCCCTCCATTTTCTACACTGTGACTCCCTCCATTCTCTACACGGTGACTCCCTCCATTCTCTATACTGTGACTCCCTCCATTCTCTACACTGTGACTCCCTATAACTCCCACACAGACACCCTCCATCTTCTACACTGTGACTCCCTCCATCTTCTACACTGTGACTCCCTCCATTCTCTACACTGTGACTGCCTCCATTCTCTACACTGTGACTACCTACAACTCTCACACCGACTCCCTCCATCCTATACACTGTGACCCCCTCCATCCTCTACACTGTGACTCCCTACAACTCTCACACCGACTCCCTCCATCCTATACACTGTGACTCCCTCCATCCTCTACACTGTGACTCCCTCCATCCTCTACACTGTGACTCCCTCCATCCTCTACACTGTGACTCCCTACAACTCCCACACAGACACCCTCCATCTTCTACACTGTGACTCCCTCCATCACCTACACTGTGACTGCCTCCATTCTCTACACTGTGACTCCCTACAACTCCCACACCGACACCCTCCATCTTCTGCACTGTGACTCCCTACAACTCCCACACTGACTCCCTCCGTCTTCTACACGGTGACTCCCTCCATTCTTTACATTGTGACTCCCTACAACTCCCACACAGACACCCTCCATCTTCTGCACTGTGACTCCCTACAACTCCCACACAGACACCCTCCATTTTCTACACTGTGAGTCCCTCCATTTTCTACACTGTGACTCCCTCCATTCTCTACACGGTGACTCCCTACAACTCTCACACAGACACCCTCCATCCTCTACACTGTGACTCCCTCCATCACCTACACTGTGACTCCCTCCATCACCTACACTGTGACTCCCTACAACTCCCACACAGACACCCTCCATCCTCTACACTGTGACTCCATCCTCCCTCTACACTGTGACTCCCTCCATCACCTACACTGTGACTCCCTCCATTCTCTACACTGTGACTCCCTCTATCACCTACACTGTGACTCGCTCCATTCTCTACACTGTGACTCCCTACAACTCCCACACAGACACCCTCCATCTTCTACACTGTGACTCCCTCAATCCTCTACACTGAGACTACCTACAACTCCCACACCGACTCTCTCCATCCTCTACACTGTGACTCCCTCCATCACCTACACTGTGACCCCCTCCATTCTCTTCACTGTGACTCCCTACAACTCCCACACAGACACCCTCCATCCTCTACACTGTGACTCCCTCCATCGCCTACACTGTGACTCCCTCAATCCTCTACACTGTGACTCCCTACAACTCTCACACAGACACCCTCCATTCTCTACACTGTGACTCCCTCCATCACCTACACTGTGACTCCCTACAACTCCCACACAGACACCCTCCATCCTCTACACTGTTACTCCCTCCATCACCTACACCGTGACTCCCTCCATCACCTACACTGTGACTCCCTACAACTCCCACACAGACACCCTCCATCCTCTACACTGTGACTCCCTCCTCCCTCTACACTGTGACTCCCTCCATTCTCTACACTGTGACTCCCTACAACTCCCACACAGACACCCTCCATCCTCTACACTGTGACTCCCTCCATCTTCTACACTGTGACTCCCTCAATCCTCTACACTGAGACTACCTACAACTCCCACACCGACTCTCTCCATCCTCTACACTGTGACTCCCTCCATCACCTACACTGTGACCCCCTCCATTCTCTTCACTGTGACTCCCTACAACTCCCACACAGACACCCTCCATCCTCTACACTGTGACTCCCTCCATCGCCTACACTGTGACTCCCTCAATCCTCTACACTGAGACTACCTACAATTCCCACACCGACTCTCTCCATCCTCTACACTGTGACTCCCTCCATCACCTACACTGTGACCCCCTCCATTCTCTTCACTGTGACTCCCTCCATCTTCTACATTGTGATTCCCTCCATCCTCTACACTGACTCCCTCCATCATCTACACTGTGACTCCCTCCATCCTCTACACTGACTCCCTCCATCACCTACACTGTGACTCCCTCCAGCCTCTACACTGACTTCCTCCATCCTCTACACAGAGTCCCTCCATCTTCTACACTGTGACTCCCTCAATCCTCTACACTGTGACACCCTCCATCACCTACACTGTGACTCCGTCCATCACCTAGACTGACTCCCTCCATTCTCTACATTGTGACTCCCTCCATCCTCTACACTAACTCCCTCCATCCTCTACACTGTGACTCTTTCCATTTTCTACACTGTGACACCCTCCATCCCCTACACTGACTCCCCCCATCATCCACACTGTTTCTCTCCATCCTCTACACTGTGACACCCTCCATCCTCTACACCTTGACTCCCTCCAGCATCAGGGTCTCAGGTCATTGTGTGTGAGTTTGGTGTGTCCTCCCTGTGACTGCATGGGTTTTCTCTGGGTGCTCTGCGCCCCCCCCCCCCCTGACTCCCTCCATCCTCTACACTGACTCCTACCATCTTCTACCTCCCCCCCACACACACACAATGTAGCACATGGTGGTGCACTTGCTGTGTCCGTGTGTGTGTGGGAGAGAGAGAGGGAAGCTGGAAGAATGTGTGATGAACGGTTGCTCTGTCCAGGGTATTTTCCTGCCACTGAGACACTACAAACATTGATGAGTAAATTTAAATATGGTACGGTTATGTTTCATGTTTCAAGTTTTTAAAAACTTCGCTGGCAGTGTTTTCACCTCCTCTTCGTCATCTCTTTGTTTACAGTGCTCATCATCCAGTGAACATTCATACAGTCTCCATGGTTATAACAATAAACATGTGAAATCATTCAGACATATCATGTGGGTGAATGACGTGTTTTTTTCAAAATGACTCAAGCCAAAGGAAGTGTAGATGCATAAATAAAGGTTTATTAACATGTGCAAACAAAATTACAAGCAATTGCTAAGAAGCTCTGCCCCCAGAGTAAAGGCTACTACTTTTATCCTTCATACTGTTATACTACATTTATCCTTTTTACTAAACACACTCTCAAAAAGATGTTTCTGGAAGGTCACCAGGGTGGTCTGTAGTCGAGGAACGTAGTTGTACCATACTCCACTGCAGTGGTAAATTTTTAGGTGCATTGATGACATCCTGTTTTGATTTCAGGCTTTTATTTTTTTCACATATTTCAAAATGTGATCATAAACATGATACAGCTATGCACCAAGGGACAATTGCAATTGTCGTTAAAATAGAGCTTAGTTCTGCTTTGGCAGGAAATGTAAGGCAGTAAACTTTCCATTTCCTAAATTGACATTTGACTTTCGTCTTTCTGATTTTCTTATTTATATGTTTATTTATTAATTTGTAAACGTAACTGCTGTATACTCAACAACTTTGACTGTCATTCTTCATATTTCCTTTGCACTTTATACAAAATAGTATTTGTGTCCACTGGCTGTATTTAAGCAACAATCTGCTGGAACACTACCTGAGGAATACACCACTGATACAACCTGTTGTTCTGGATTTCTGCTGTAGATTTACACAAAAATCTTTTCCAGTTTTGTCAGTCAGGAGAGGGCTGAGGACCTATGTCCCATCATTAAAGCTGACCTCTGATCTTTATTTTCAGCAGGTGGTTTCAGTACCAGTGTTCTCCACTGTGTCCACCTTTCACCTTTTAGACTGAGGACAAGATAAACCGAGCAGACACCAGGGCCAAATGACTCCTGTAGGTCTTCTGTTGACGGAGTCCAATGAAGCAGACAGCAGAATATCTCCATAACAAAGAACCATAGTGTATCACTCAGAACTAATCCCACACACAGGCAGTATAATATAGTCCAGAAAAGCTTCATAACCACTTCACAATAGTCTCATAACAGGCCCAGACACGCTGACAAAAAACGCTACCCCACATTATTTCAAAACACCCACTGTTTTATGCATTACACTCATAACTAATACATGCAAACGGCATAGATCACTATCATTATGAAGTTTAGCATTAACATGAAGTATGTGACATTTCAATTAAAGTAATTTGACTAGCACACTTACCCAGATGTGGGCTGGTCTTGCCCAAGGACTCTTAGCATTGTACCCACTACCCTATAACAACCTCATTTTAGAATGAACATAATGATATGTGAACAAGCTAAATATAACTAACGATTGCTCTGCCAAGTCCTTCTGTGTGTCTATTAAGTCCAACACATGTCACAATAACAGTATTTATGAACTCTGAGAGCTAATCATGTTTTAGCACAAAGGTGTCAGCGCAGTGAATCAATCAATTAGCTTAGCAGCACGCCACTGTCTTTCTTAATGGCCATTGTGAAGGTTATCAGACACTTGAACCATTAATTAAAAGCCGCTCATTGCGAGGCCAGAGAGTGTGGGGCATGTTTTGAGAGTTTAGAATAAATCACTTTACAAGAGGACACGTTCGATTAATTATTTCATTATAGCCCCAGGTAGGATCAATCTGTTAACTCGATAACAAAGTCAGATCAAGCTGTTTGCTGGAGTCAAGCCTGCAGTATTCAGAGTCACAAAAGAGTGGGTGGGATTAGACTTGATGCTTTTTTTTTTCCTTTGTAATTTCCTGTATTTTTAGGAATCTATGTATATATTGTTGTGATTATATCAAAACCACATAGCTCTAGTTCTGAGAGATTTCAGATTTTTCACCACCTTTGAAAATTACTTTTAAGTGCACAACATTTCATCATGAAACAATAACTTTAAAGAATGTATTTCAACATTTTTAGAGCTATTTGCTGATTAACATACTTCAAACAACATACTGAAAAACAATGAAAGGATATTTACTGACGAGGATGTATTAGTTTATTTTCACACTTTATGGAAAAAACATAAGGCCTAATGAGACCCTGAAGACTCCCGGGACAGTTTCCATCTGATAGTTCTCCACTATGAGAAGACAGCACTGTGGATCTGAAAGGACGTGGAGCTGTTAAGAGGCTGTTATTGAGAATATTCAAAAGACAAACAAAGGGAAATATGCACTTCAGACAGTACCTTGCTTATATACTCAGAACAATAGACTGACCGCCCCAGAGCCCAGGCCTCAACATCACTGAATGTGATTGTGTTAATGTGGGCTGTGAAAAGCAGGAAATACACCTGACTTCTAGGAGTGAACTTTGGAGGTGTGTGAATTATTAATGCAGATTTCTTTTAAACATTTCACACATTTTTTTTTAAGAAGGAATGAAGCTGTCATTAAGGCACAGCACAGAAAAGGTAAAGAATAAAATGAAGGGCTGCAAATAATTATTCTTTTTTAAACTGATTAATCTGTTGATTAGTAGTGTTGTCTCTGACTGTTGCTCAGTGCAGTTAAATACAGACTAAACCCGGAATTATCCCAATGTTCATTTGCACTGGTTTCTAAGCTGCAAATTTGAATAATGTTCTTAAATACTCGAGTCACACAGAAAGAAATCATTTCTCTACAGGTCTCCTTTTCTCCAGTGAATAATGCCTCAATCTCAAATGTGTTATTATATCCGTCGGCTGGATTACTTTTCACTAAAACCTGGTGTGACATGCTACATTTAACAAAACTCCAGGCAGTCTCTTCTCCCTCCCTATCCCTCTCACTTACCCTACACACACACACACACACACACACACACAGTCTCTTTCCGGTGCTTTTAGTCAATGGGATGATATATAGGGAAAGAGAAAGAAAGCTCTCTTTATTTTGCTGGGCTTCCCGCCGGCGTAGATAAACAATACATGAGTGACATGCTCTCATCAGTCAAGGCCCTGAATCTTTCCCCTGGCCAGATAACATCAAGTGTGCGTGTCAATTGCCAAGTGCTGTCTGTCACACTTCAGTGATAACAGCAGGAGAGAGTGTGAGGGTTTAATGTTTGTGTGTGTGAGTGTGTGTGTGTGTGTGTAGGAGCAAAAGAGCAGCGGCTCTGCTGGTGGTTTAACAGAAAGCACTGGAGGATGAAATGGTTCAGATCACAGTGAGTTTTGCAGGCTCAGTGATCTCTTTGTACGTTCTGTTAAAATGGCTATATTCTGGGTAATGGACGTCTTTATGTAACGTCCAATGTTAGAAATGCAAAGCATTATATTTTGTGCAATGGGGGAAAAAAACTGAACATGCAAGAAATTAAAATAACCACTCAAGAATAAATCTCCATCAAGGAATTGGAATAATTCTAATCTCTATAATGCATCTGCATGCTCTGATAAAAAGCTGTGTATTGTTGAAATGTGCATAACAGTCAGCGTTGCAATAAATGGTCACAAAAGGAGAGGGAGAAAAAAAAACCTACAATAATGCTCAATTCTACAAGCATCCTAAAAGGATTCTAACCGTATGCTAGCGCTAAGCTAACAGCTAACATGAATATTTGAATGGTTCTACATTAAATACTGTTTAATGTTTGTATAAAATACTGTTTTACTTGATGTTTTGAACATTAATATATATATTTTCCCTCAATAAATGTTCTCTTACTCATTAAAAATCCCTTCTAACTATGTTGATGGTTACTTTACTATGTTAGGTCTTTCACTGACTAAAGTGTTAACCCCTAGTAGGTCTTACCAGTGCTGACTGAATCATTTTGCATGGGGCTTTTGGAGAATTTAACAGCTCTTTGTCATTTAAAACTTGGTTCTGTTAATTTAACTGCCATTCGAAGTCTATTAAAGTTTGCCGTTGGGGGCAGCCAGCAGATCAGCAGAAATAATGAGGCCTGTGGAGGGAACAAATAATGCTTTCTCCTCCCTCAAAGCACACGGCGGAGGTGCCCTTAAGCAAGGCACATAACCCACAACTGTTCCCAGAGCTGGCTGCCCACCATTTCAGGTAGGTTATGATTTCCTCCCTAGTGTGTGTGTGTGTGTGTGTGTGTGTGTGTGTATTCAGTTCCATGGATGAGTCTAATGTGAAGTCCCAATCTCCCCAAGAGGATTAGTAAAGAACCACATCCTCTTCTTCTTCATCTTCATTCATCAAATGACATCAAAGTTCAAGGCCTCTTCAAAAGCTTCATGCCAAAACACTCTGACATTCATTTGTTCCACCTTCACTTCCTCGTTGTGAGCCTCGACTCTGAAAATGAGACAACATCACTTCCTGGCAAGTAAACACTCGACGTTGACTGAGTGAATCCAGACAGTAAGCAGCAGCCCCTGTTATTACACCCAGCAGACCTCTCCGCTCTGTTTTACAATGCACAACCCTTTTACACAAATAGCAGTTTGTTCTGAATCTAATATTCCCTTCCATTGTGGTCGCAACAATAAAGCGATCAGAACCTCAGACGGAAACGATGTGGAGCTTATCAGCGTCTGCTCGGGATCTAATACATTGCTTGTTCTCTGTGGTTATGTCTGCATGTAAAATCTCCGAGGTGAACAATATGCTTTTCTGTATGCCAGTCCTCACTGTGGCACCACTGGGCTGTCATTGTTTAAATGTCTTTGTCATGGTAAAACACTGGATCATCTCATTGTGAGTGACGTACAGCTTGTATGAGCAGGGACGGAGGAGGACCAGCGTATTAAATTCCTCCCAGAACAATGCTGCGGCGCGCGCCATCTTTGTATTGTGTAAATGACTAAAGGCCTAAGAAAGGAGGGGATGCACGTTGGCATTGTGTGGTGGATTTGATGCCTATGTATTGAGAGATTGTTTTTCATTTCAACTCTTATTGTGCTTGACAGCAGACAATAAGAGAAATAATTGCACATTCATATGGGTATAAGATATAGAATTCAAAACATGCTATTCATATACAGATTCTCTATCCTCCTATTCCTCTGTTCCTTTGGATTCCAGCGCTAGTAGACTCTATTACTCCAATAATGACGTTAAAGTAGGGATGGATAATAACCACTATACTTGAAGACATTAACAATAAATAGATGTATCATGATATGCTTTTTTATTATTTTTCTTTGCATTTTAACAGCTTTTTGTTAACAGAGGAAGGGGACGCAGAATTGTGAAAGCTCAGTTGAGGTTTACACACCAGTCAGAAATGACAAAATGTAAGATACAGCATAGAACAAAGCCTGGTCTAGAGAAGAATAAAGTCCCCGTTGGTCATGTGCTGGGATACGTGTTAGTGCTCCTATCTCCCAGCAACAGTAGCTGACCTCACTATTCCTCTCATAATCTTCATACAGAAGTGCCCTGGATTACTAGAAGCTGTTACTGAGCATGTCTGTCCCCAAACTGGACAAGCAGAGTAGAATCCCAATCTAGAACATGTCCAGTGCTGAACTGCCTAGGGCTTAACAACATGGTGTAAATAGATGGGGTCCTATGTATGAGTAAAATTCTGTATTTAGTTTTCAGAGAAACCCTTGATGGACTTTATCACTGTAACAAACCTGTACGCTCACACACGCTAAAGGTAAGATTCTGAGGATAAGGCGATCAGATAAGCGTGGCTTTAGTTGTTGAAGCATGTTGTATGTAAATCTGACAGTTAAACACTGGGTTCGAGTGTATGTTGCTAACTGTAGAGTCCAGTGCTGGGCCGGTGACAGGCTAATACACCATGTCCAGTCAAGCTTGTCCAGATACTTAGTGCCGTCTGCTGCTCTGTGCAGCTGAGGGAGCTTAGAGCTTGGCGCTTTTACAAAACAAAATGGAAAACTGATTTAAACAGGAATTTTGAATATGTCCTCTGCACAGATTACTACAATCTTTGTTTGGGACATGCAGACTTTATTTATACTTTGTGTTTTGCCAGTGAGGCTGTGGGAAATACCGTTAGGGGCTACCATATCACCTGGATGAGAGGTCATAGGGCTATGAACAAAACATTTAGACTACCACATCATTTGTGAGGTGAGCTTGAAGATATAACTTCCAGGTTTTTTCCACAGGCTCTAAAATAAAAGGGATCTTTGCTAAAGGGTTGCTTTGGGGTACTTCAGGAAAAGAAACACTTCTAGTACAATGATCTTTACAGTTGATCTTTGTAAATGAAACAGTATTCATGTATAAGGAATTCCATTCAAAATGAGACAGCAATTTACAGATTAGTAATACATGGTAATAGCATAGTAATATCCTTGTTACAAAATGTATTTACCCATATATTAAACATCAGTCTCCTAGTGTTTACTAAATGATAGCTCAGTAATTGTATCTATAAATATTTTAGTTGTATTAGGTTTTATACTCCAAAAACTAGGAGTTCAGCTGAAATTATCCACACACTGACATTTTTTTTTACTTTTTTTCTACAGCAGCAGCAGTTGTATCTATCTACTCATACCAGCTCAAAACACAGTAACATACCACCACCACATCTGTGTCACTGAGAAACCACAAAAATCATATCTGTTCTTTGGTGGTCCTGTGGGGGTCCTGACCATTGAAGCACAGGGTGCAAGAGGCCAGCAGGGTATGCAGAGCAACAGATGGACTCCAGTCTGTTTATCTTCAATTGTAAAGCTACTATGTAAAATGGAAAATTAGTTAAAAAAAGGGCGGGGGTGGGTGTAACTCACTGGCTGATTGGTGTACATATTAATACAGCAGTGATTGTACAGTACAGCCATCTAATGATTAATGATAAAATTGCATTTAAAAGGGTGCCAGGTGAAGTAAGGTATCTCATTCTACAGAGTGGAAACTGTGGTGGTAGATGTGTCTGGAACATTGGCGAGGCAAATGTTTCTGCTAGAGAGAGAAAGGAAGTGGAGAGACCAAAGATTTCCACATGAAGCTGCTTTTGGAAGAAAAAAAAAACTTAAAAAAAAAAAAGCTGTAATCCCTTGTTTGCATTGAAATCAATAAGATATTGACCAGTGAGTAATTACATAATAGTATTGGTATTTATGCCAGGAGCAATTGATTTCTAGAGCCTCATTTCCTCTATAACACCACACTGCTCTGTGCTCTCACCTTCAGCAGAGAGAGAGATGAAGAGATTGAGAATGCATTTGTTTTATTTGTGGTTTGCAGCTGAGGTCACAGTACAGAATAGCCTCCATATTGGGGCCTTACTCACTACTCACTAAAAACTGTGATATTTAAATTGTATTATTATTTCTGTCAACACTTTTAGTCCTCATTTAGACTTTAAAATGAAAGTAATATTAGTATGGATCCCTGACCCATTTGTCCCCATCATGTTTGTAAAGAGAGATCTGTTAGTCTGTGTCAGTCAGTACAGAAGCTTGGGCCACGTCCCAAAGTAGTTCCATACTCCCTGCATAGTGCACATCACAGATAATGAATAATGCAGGCTGTAATTAGATGCTTGAAACCTATAGCTCATTAAAAATCATTTTTGACATACAACGCACTACATAGGGTGTAGGGAGACATTTGATATTCGGCTGCTGCATGGAAACCCCTCACAGATCACTCATACATCCAAACAAGGAGAACTAATTTATTAAACTTTAAGCCAAACCAGAGGAACGACCGAGACAGAGTGTCACTATGAAACATTATCCTCCAAGAATCTGTTCAACTCTCAGAGTGCAGGGACAACGAGATCAGATTAACCCTGTAAACTACAACTGAGACAAAGGAATATGCTGCTTGTGTCTGTCGTCTCTTACACACTAAAAAAAAACACAAGTACTGAGGCTGGATCTGTGTATAACTCACTCAGATTCTGACAGAAGAACAGAGAAACACATTAGAGTCTGACATGCTAACACTTTTCCATTAGATCCTATGATGAAAATGCTAACCAATTTTAACTGTATTTTTTCTCCTCATTACACTACAAAGTGTGATACTTTATCCCCCTGACACAAAGAGGAAGTGGGTTTCTGTTCTTCTGCATGTTGTAGAACTGTAGAGCTGTGTATGCAATCAATTTATCCATCTTTGCCATTCATTTATATTATTTCTGCGCTCTAAAACCAGACACTCCGTCCTCAGTATGGAGCCCATGCCTAAAACTTTGTCACTGCAGCCCATTAACCCATGAATGTGTGAAAATGTTGAAACAAAACATAATTCATCTTTTTTTTATGAAAGAAATCCAAAAAGTAATACTTTTTTTGAGTGTGAAATTATTACAGAAATCACATCTTCACAAGAAAATAAAACTTCACCTTCTTGAAAACAACAACAGCAAGGTTTTTTCATTGAAGTCTGTGTTAACATAAAGCTCGGAGTTGTCAGTTTGATTTGGTGGTAACCTGGTTAGACTTGGTGACACTGGGAGCCCACATGCCACACTATTTTGAGAGAAAGAAAGAACTCCTACGCGCACGGTTCAATTTTCCTATACAGACTATAAAAAGTTACTCACACACTGAAAGAGGTGTGAGTAAAAACAAGCGCATAGTAAAACCAGTTCAAAGTGATGACTTATTTGAACTTTTGGTGCTATTTTGCATATTCGGTACCTTCATATCAACTATACGAACCATGGAGTGAGAAAGAGCAAAGATGGAGGAAGTTTCACTTCTTTTCATCAGTTCCTTTCCCACAGTAGCTGAGTTGATGAACAGTAGTGTTTCCATGGTCAAACTGACAATCTGACAATATTCTCAGAGACAGAGAAGGCGTAGCTTCCATTTGATGAATGGCTTTGTATTATATACAGAGGATCCAGGGTCTTAGAGATATGAAGACTGATGCAGTCAGAAGTTTCAGATTGTTTTGAAATGTGTACGTATTCCCATACATTTCCAAAACTTGTCCAACTGCACTTTTTCTGTCCCTACCAGCCAAGAACTTTTCTAAACTATTCACTCTGGCAGTAAGAATAGGCTTTTTTTTAACCAGTTATCACATCATATAACATTACTTTACAATAAAAATGAAACCTGCAAAGCATTGTTTTCTTGTTTAAAGAACAAGTGAGTCCTTAAATTTGATGTGTTGAAATCAGCTTACTTTTAATTGGCTTAAAGATCTATGATGATCATAATATGTGCTTTGGAGCATCAGCAGGTCACATGGGTTCCTCCTAGAAAGCAGTGGTTTAATACCTACCAAAAGTGGTTCAAGGAAAGACAACTGATGAACCACCCACAGGGACATTGGGGCTCAAGCCTCACTCATCCACAATGGTGTGAAGTGGTCATCATGGGCACTCCATGTACTCCATATACAGCAACCAACAATGCACCTGTCTGACACCTGTCTGTCAGAGCCAGCTTTGACTTATTCAGCAGTGCGTGCTAGTTCTCTGTGGGACTGGACCAGACGGGCTTGTCTTCTATCCCCTCACACATCAGTGAGCCTTGGGCACTCATGTCCCTGTTCCCAGGTCACGAGTTGTCCTTCACTGAACCACTGACACCGGGAACACTCCAAAAGGCCTGCCGTGTTAGAGACGCTCAGCCAAAATGGTCATCACAGTTTGGTCCTTGTCAGAGTCACTCAGTTCCTAATGCTTGCTCATTTTCCCTGCTTTTTACTGCTCCAGTGACTGCTCACTTGCTGCTTGACAAGTGTCATTGTAACCAGATCATTTATATTATATTATTCATTTCACCTGTCAGTGGTTTTAATCTTGTGGTTGATCAGTGTATATCCCTTTATTGCTACAAATCCTAAATATATGAGGATATGCCATATTTGCTGCACTGCAGTGTGTGTGGCAGTGTGTGTGGGGGGTGGGGGTGAGGTGGGAGGGTTGAGTGTATTAAGCATAGGGGTTTTACACGTGTGTCACTGCTAGGTTGAGAGTGGTTTCCCACCTAACTCTATCCAGCCAAGAGTGGCTGTGTGGTCAGAAACTGACCGCTGATGAAGGGCTATATGGCAGCTAACACAAACAGTGCAAAGCAACATGAGGCTTTAACAGTTCACCAAGAAAGTGGAGTTACACACAGAGCTTCTAACACAGTGCACAGGGAGTGTGTTCCTGTGCTACTGAAAGTGATGTGCTGATCAGTGTAAAACTAGAAAGAATGTGCAATTCCTTATACATCAAAGGTGCAATCAGTCATTTTCTCCAATGAATCTTAGTCGAATTATTAAACATTCAATACACTGACAACCGGCTGGCCTTTATTTATTAGAGACTCTTTATTTAATAAACCTAATTTATACTCAATTATATCGGTGTGGGAGACCCATTCTATGGAGCATAATCTTCTTCATTCAGGGGCATGAAAGACATATTGTGTGTGCTTTTGGCAGAGTGTGTAAAGCCCACGTGAAACTGGTGGCACTGAGCATGCATTAACGGTGTCAGTGTGGTATTGCCATAGTCACCAGGAAGGCCAGTTTGGGTGTATGATTAAAGAGATGCAGCTTGGATTAAAAGCTAGCTTGGAGGTGGGGTGAGGCTGGGATTCCAGACCCTGCTGTTGAGTCTTCTGGACGTATCGTGGGCTTAATTTAGTGAAACACTGATGAAGAGAGGTGCTTAAAAACAGCCCTCTATGTTGTGGGTACTGGAAGGAAGTGTTTGTGTTAAACCACATGTTAAGCTCTAATGGAATGGTGTAGAATATTTTATATCTCATCCTGTGTATGATTACAGTGATATTTCATTTATTCTTAAATGCTGTGTGTCTCTGCTGTCCAACTAAAAACATGTATCTCCCCAAATAGTGTAATTTACAAGAGAAGGAAAAAATCTTCTTATATTTTAATGGAAGTGAATGTGGAAATATTTGATAGAAAATAATTTTGGAACATTTCTATTGGTTCCATCATCACAAAATTTTCATACAATGTGGAGGAAAGGTGCCGTGTTCGATGTAGTAAACTAAAAAAAGCGACTATATACAGTACCAGTCAAATATTTGGACACTCCCACTCAGGGAAGGTTTCCTTTGTTTTGGGCCATTTTCCAAGTATAGAGAATGTACAGTACCAGGCAAAAGTGTGGACATCTACTCATTCAAAGGCTTTTATTTGTGTTTTACAATTTTGTTCATTGTAAATGAATATGGAAGACATAAAAACCATGAAGGAACACATATGGAATTATGTAGTAAACCAAAAATGTTGACAAACAGAATGTTTCATACAAAAGGCGCCACCTTTTACTTTGATGACAGCTTTGCCGTGGTGGTTAATTTGAGTGGTTTATTTGTAGAACCACTCGCCTTCTTAATGTGTTTGAGACTGTAACTTGGGTTGTGCAGAGGTAGGTGCTGGTACACATTTCAATACAACAAATTGAAGGTGTATCCAAACTTTTGACTGTTTTTTTTGTGTGTGTGTGTGTATAAATAATTTTTATAAATAATATTTTCTGCTTTTTGGTGGTAAATCTCAATTATTATTGCTTTAATATTCAGACCCAAGGCTTTAAAAGGGACAGAGCCAGAGAGGAAAAAAAGGAAAACGGTATCTGACGAGCCTAGTGCCGCACTCTTGACCTTCACCCGCTAAAGTGCAAATTGCATTAGAAAATGACACCTCGTTCATCTGCGCCGTACTTGGAGGATCATTTAACTAATTTAATGATTAATACATCTAACACCTCTTAATAATTTCATTTGGCCTCGTGATTGAGATCACAGCAAACTGCGGGCTGTGTGTGTGTGTGTGTGTGTGTGTAGCAAAGATGAGCCTTCCAGTTTCTGGAAGATTCTCCCAGTGGCAGAAAGTGCAGTCTATTACCATCTTGACCCCTCCACTGCCCTCTGTCCACCATTAGAGCACAGCTCGGGAAGCGCTGCATTGATTAAAGAACGTTATCTAATGAATAAAATAGAAATAATACCTTTTTTGAAAAGGGAAATATATTCTTTCATTAGGAAAATGACTTGCATTATTAATGACTTCAAGGAAAGATAGTTGTCATGAAGAACACAGTGAAGCCGTGGTGTTGGCCTGGATCACACGAGCAAAATGAACATAACCTGGGAGTTTTACTATACAGTTAAATCTTGACTTACGAGAGAGTCAACTTACGAATTTTCCAAGATATGAGTCGGCGCTATGTCAGTTTCTTGCTGGATGATGTAAGCCGAGATCTGAGTTACGAGTGAGTGAGCTTACACCACCCACGACTAGGTGGCCCAGCTTGGCCCAGCAAATCGCTGTTTTTTGTAGCATTGTAGCATTGTGTGTAGCAAGTAAGTGCAGTTAAGCGATAGAGCATGAAAAAAAAAAACTCCACCAACCTCCTCCGCCAATCTCCTTCACCTCCACCATCATCTTCATCTGATCTTCAAGGTAAATACATTTAATAGAACCAGTTTATTTCTTTATGTTCTCTTTTATTATGCATTTTTATACATTATTTGTTATTTATAAAGTACATTTTCTTCTTGGGGCTAGAATGGATTAATAGTATTGTAATTCATTTTAATGGGGAAATTTAATTTGACATACGAGCAACTTGAGTCACGAGCTCCGTCACAGAACGAATTAAACTCGTAAGTCAAGGTTTTACTGTGTATAGCACCTATTGTTAAAACATGATGCACATTGCTTGTGTAATCTCCAAAGGAATGCATAGATGAAAGTGGATATTCTGGAGAAGCTGCACATGAGAAAAAGTAACTGTGTCAGATGGTAAGTGTTGATTAGTGGGATAGTAAGCTGGAATGATTTCTGAGTAGCTACCCAGGACATATACACAGCTGGATCACTGTAGCTAAGGTAAACATGCGCATGTATCAGTTAAATGAGTAAAAACATTAGTTGTTACTCATGTAATTCTATGTAATTGTGCAATAACTATGAATAGACATATTTGTATTTGCGTAAGCTTTACTACTGCAATCCATACTCAACGATTTATCACCAGTTATAACAGTCATAACAAAGGTTATTAGAGGCACTGTATTTACAGGGGGACCAAACTGCCTTCATAGATTAGAGTCTATTTGCTAACAATTTGCAGATAAGTGCTTCACAGCCACATTGGCCACATTTTCACACTGCATATCTGTGAAGCTGCAGTTGGCTACACTTATGAATTTTCCACTTTCTACGTGACGCATAAGGAGTAAACCTCAGCCTGTCTATCATGACACAAACACATGCATGAGAACAGAAGAACTAGGCCACCCTACCAAAACTGCCACATGACAAATTAACACACATTATTTAACAATTAGGTAAATGTGTCATGGGCCGAAAGTCTGGGAATGTCATTTGTTATGAAAAATGAACAGCAATGAGAAGAGATGACATGGGCAGCACCATAAGAAAGAGCAAGAAGCAAAAAGAAATCTGAAGATAATCATGGCCAGAAAAATTAAAACACATACAACATCAAATCAAATCATAAATATACTTGCCTTGTTAATTGCATGGAGTGTATAGGCAATTTCTTACAATAATAAAGGTGTCTCTATGTTATTTAATAGTTTTGAAGCATTTCATTTTATTATAAAATGCAACCTTCTCATTGGTAGTGTTCAGAAAACCTGAGCCACCCCAAGCACTCTCCCTCTTCTTAGCAAATGAGAGAAAAAACAAAAGTATTTAAAGGTTATTTTTACAGAAAATAGAAGTCCACTCTGAAGGACAATACACTTCCAGTGTACAGTCCCAGGTGGTCACTTCATAAATGACCACATTGACCTTTTCTGTCTCTGTCCAGAATAAGATCAGGCTGCCAATACAGCACCTCATAGAAAACAAAGTGTGTTCAACTAGATAGAATTTCATGAGATTCAGATTAGTTTTGTGGCCTGCGCACACGTCATTTATTTGAGGGAGTTCAATACACCTGAACTCCAAATAATGCCTTTACGCCTCTCCCTTCTTCGACAGTTCACATATTACCATTCCTCCTCTTTATGCCCACAGCACCTCACGACCTTGCCTTTCTCTTTCTCTTTCTCTTTCTTCTTCCCCTGTCTCTCTCTCTCTCTCTCTCTCATTTTGTTTCACACATCACTATGAAAGACCTCATGCTAAAGAAGGTCACATTTAGCACGGCCTCATTGTTGCCAGAGTTACACACAATCTCCCAGAGCCACACAACCTCTAGACAACCTTGTATTTGTCCTGACCACATCACAATGGTCCTGACCAGGCCTTTATCTACAACACCACCTGAACAGGAATTTAAAAAGACTGATTTAAATTAACTTAAATTATCTTCAGGTCAAATGCAGTGATTTTTAGTGATACTGAATGGGCATCTGAATGGCCACATCTTATATGTGAAAGCAAATTATTCACATTTATTTCAACTTGTACAGGGCCAGGAGCCATTTACAGAATTCTGTAGAACAATGTTCATACTGCTATGTAACCTACATAAGCCCTGCACGACCACTCACTCAGACCTACACTAACACTTTTGAAGGCGTATTACAGTAACTGTTAACCATAAAGGCTACGTCTGTCAAATTCAATTGATAGGATTTCAAGTTGAAAGTTTATTTGATGAGTTTTTATTTATTTTTTGACATAACATTGATAATACAATACTTCATAAAAGTTCGGTTATTTCATATCATAAGCATAATGTACTTTAATATATACATTAAAGTACAAACCCAGCTGTTATTACATGTTACCTATAAAGCATTATGGGTATATGGCTTGTGTTGAGGGGTTCTTAGATAAAAAAATATATAGAACATATCAGTGGTTAAATCTTCAAGGAATTAATTTTATTAATTAGGTATAGGTGTGTGTGTGTGTGTGTGTGTGTGTGTGTGTGTGTGTGTCAAAAAAAAAAAAAAGAACTTAGAAAAGATTATTTACATTATGATTAAACTGTGCTGTAATGCCAAATTTTAACAAACCTCTATTATATGATTTTATAACTTAGTAATAACTCTACGTGCATTTCCATGTGGTTACAGAGTAATAAGCTTTGTAACATATATGAGTTAACCCGCGCTATAGCTGTTCCCAAAACACAGAACGTCTCAATGTGTCTGTGTGTGGATGTGTGTATAAATGAGTGTGAATGTGAGTGTGTGCGTGTCTGTGCAAGCTACTCAACACCTGCAGTGAGAATGCACATGCACATTCGTACCAGCTGTCATCACCATCTTGTTCCTCTGATTTCACATTCTAAGAAGAAACGTGCATGCCTCACCCCCCCCCCCACACACACACAAAACACTTATGTTCACATCTCAGTCTGTTTTACCAAATACAAACTCCTAAGGGCAGAGAAATGGCTTGATGACAGCAAATGACATGTATAATATTAGAGGATTTTGTTTATCACTAACGTGTTTGCCAAAAAATGAATTATAAAAAAATCTTTTGTTGCTGAATGTCATTGTTGAGGAGTGAAAGAAAGAGTACTTATAGCACCTCATAAAATCTTAGCATGAAAACATTTGGTATAAAACAACGCAGCTGGAGGGTTATTATAAGCACTGAAGTCCTTTTATTGCATTTTTTATTTTATATTTGCAAAACAAACACAGTTATACACAGAATTTAATGAGGATTTTAATTCCAGAGGCCAGAGTTCTCTGAAGATGGAGCAGGCCTGATTTGAACCATGTTCTGAAGAGTGCTGCTCTTGAGCAAAGCGCAGGGAGGAAATGTCTTGGCGGGGATTTGTGTTGTTGTAGCACTCACAGCATTAGCTTTCACTCTATAAACAACTCCCAGCAGCAAATATTAACTTTCACCTTTGACGGCCTTTCGACAAATATACAGGTCTCACTTTAATTGGTCTAAAGACAGAGGCCTAGTGTGGTTCTGAAACCGGTTTGAAACTCCAGATGCACTGTATGTAAATGCCAGTGCTCTTGAAAAGTGTCAGAACGCAGTGAACTGGATTCTCTCACTTTGAGATGTTAAAGAATTGGACGTGCTCGAGCGGCTTGAGTGTACTGAGGCACAAGCCCAATGCTTACAAACCCTCTGCCAAGCTAAACCCCTCTCCCCCTCCCCCTTCTTCAGACTGCACCTGGACGTCTGGGTCGGTTATGTTTGGCACTGGGCATCTCCGCCTTTCCCTCCTCACCTCTCTTCACCTCTCCTCTCCTAGACAGGTGACCTTGAGCTGAGAGGAAGCCAAAGCATGGTGCATTAGAAAGAGTCCCTGGGATCTGATGAGATAGAGCACTTGCGTCAAAAGTGACTCACAAATGTGTTGCGTTTGTTCATTATTTCTAGTTAAGTGCCAATTGACGTTACAGATCTCTCTCTGAACACAGATGCTCCATGCCATCACAACGACAGACGTGGGCTGAGTAACCTAAAATTACACTCAGAGTAAAAGTGTTGTTCCTTCAAAGAAATCGTGAGTCAAAATAGAGTAAAATTAGCCCAGGAAACAAAGAAATCCAAAATTCCACTTAAAATATTCATACTTATTGTTACTACAGGAGCACAGGTAGCAATAAACGACAACAACAAAAATGTGCCAGCACAGCTCATGAAGGACTAAAACATATGAGCTGTGCTCTTAACCCGTTTAACTCTCAGGTAAAGGACAGGCTAGGTCTTATTACATTGTAATTACAGGGACTAAAATAAATGCTTTATTTTTAAAAATGTTATGTGAAATGTAACCACCAGGTTTTGTTAAAAATATTTGGTAACACTATATAGTAAGGTCGACCTCTTAACAGTTTTTTAACTGTTTGCAAGTGGTTAATGATTAACAAGCAGTTAAAAGTAACTTATTTAAGATAAACATACTGTTTGTAAGAAAGCTAACAAACATGTTATAAACGTATTTATACAATGTGTTGAATACTGGCAACGAAACAGACATTCAGAATAACCACTGCAAGGCATATTCACTGTTTTTGTAGATATCTAGTGTGTGTTTACAGCAGTTTCTTTTATTCTCATTGTGTAAAAAGGAAGTGTTTATTAATGCTATAGTTCATAGCAAAACTACAGTAATGCTGTCAAACACTAACCTGGTAAATTTACTGCTGGTTTATAGTGACTTCTGATGAACAGGACGCCTGAATATAATCCTACCATGCACAAGGATTACAAATGAGTTCATTTACCAGCAACAACTACCACATTAGATCAGTCTGGATTTACGTGTTGTTAACCTGTTTATATTCTAGGGTCATTGTGTCATATATAAACACTGAAGTCTGAAAGTGAATATTACAAAGGCATAAATATTCAGGACATTCATAAATAAATAGTTGCTAACCTGTTTATATAATCTTAAAAATACATTAAATAAATGCATTGTATTTTACACATTTATAAGTGCTTATATCTGATATGTTACTATTAAATAAGTAATGGTTAATTCCTTGTTAATAGCTAATTAACTACTTGCTAAATGTTAATTAATAGTTAAGAAGCTGACCTTAAAATAAAGTGTTACCAAATATTTTAAGGCTTTCCTGATAATATTAAGTTTTTACACTATTTGGGGGAAATATCTTGTTATAAATGATGTAGAAATTCTATACACATTCATTTTTAAATGCAAAAAAATACTCAGGTAAATGGCTTGGAACTATCTAAAGAATTAATTAGCTCTCTGAACTCCCTCCTAACTGTCTTTCTCACTCTTGAGAAAAACTTGTGTTTGTCTTTGTTTTTGTAGAAATATAAAACCAAGTCAGCTACTGAAACACCCAACACACTCCAGTTCCTGTGCTATTATGTGCTGTATAGGCCTTGACTGGGATGACAAAATTGACTGGTATGGAATTGCCACATTAGCTATAGCAGCTGTTTAGCTCCTAGATATGTGCATGCAATATAAGAACCATCCCAGGTCAAATAGCAGTGGGAAGTGAAGTTGGTGCTTCTGATGTTGTTATTAAGCTCAACACAGTCTTAGTCTTAAACCTGAGAGGTGTGAGCAGCAGCAGAAGCAGCAAAGCATTTCTTAACAGAACAGAATAAAATACTGCTAAAAAGGTACTAATCTAACGCTGTGAAAATGGGACTGAATGAAAATCACTTCCCTTCCGCTGAAACATGCTTTTGAAGTACAATTATTATCAAAAAAACAAAACACAAAAAAAAAACAGAGGTTAAAAATGCAATAAAAAAATCCTAGCACATTTTGTTCTTACTGTGCCTTTAAACATGTAAGGTTTGATCACCACAGCTAATTAAAACACATAGTCACTTTGTTGTGTGTTTCATAGTAACACTTCACAGCTGTCTGCTCTGGTCTGGGTTCTTCAGTGGTGACTTCTTAGCATTTCCAGCAACCCTCAGGGTCACTTTTTTTTCTGGACAGCTTTTACCACACCTGCATGTGGGGGCTGTTGAGTCGTGCCACATGGAGGGACATATGCAGAGCCGGTGTGTTTGGGAAGGGCTTGTGACAGCCCCCCTCTGTCAGCGCTCGCTCCAACCACTGCTGCTCATTAGGAGGCGAGCCGCAGCCAGTGGACCAGCCCCGCTGCCTCTCTCCAATTAGCTCTGCTAATGGCTGTCACCAGCAGCCTGGCTCTTACTGCTAAAGGAAGCGCTGGAGGGCTTCTCTGCAGAATGTCACCAAAAAAAAAAAAAAAAAAAAAAAAAAACAATTACATACTGCTGCACCCTGAAACACATCCAGATATAATATGGAAATTTTCAACTCTTCTATGCACTCGCCCTTAGGTCTGGGAGCAGAGTAAAATATTAACAGACATGGTTGAATGTTCAGGGAAGTTGATATTTGCCACTTAAAACAATGTGTAATAAATAACATTAAAAACTGAACTGAGAAACTATGGCAAATGCACTGTGAGCAGTCTTTCTTGCATGACCTGGAGACTGAACCCTGGTCTTTGGTGTGGACAGCCCTGGTGTTATCCACTGTACTGCCCCAACAATATGACTGGCCTCCTGTCTTTGGGTTTATTTTGTAATCTGTTATTCTTCCATGTACCTGATGGTGCAAGGACACATATTTGACTGGATCTATCTGTGGGTTGGTTTCCTCTCACTGGGCTGTTTATAGCAGCAGGGTTTCAGCCCTGAAGTCACACAGTGGTGAGCTGTTTCTGTGAAGCATCCAGGACCTGTCAAAGCACCAACTGCACTGATGCTATTGATGTGGCACTGGGGTCAGGAAGAGATAGTGGACCCAGCACTTCCTGTCCAGGTCAGAAGAGGGATGAAAGAGGGGTTACGGATTGGCTTGTCTACTTCATGTCATACGTCAGCATCCAGGGAGGAAAGAGGGAGGAATGGGGGCTCATCGGCCTAACAGAGACGTCGCTTTCCGTGCCGGAGATATGTGCCATGACAACAAATGCCACAGCGACTGCAGAATCTGCAAGAGCTGTCTTTTTCTCTCCCACACCTTTTTTTTGTGTGTGTCACTTTTAATTCGGCCATGTCAGTAAGTGAAACACGCTCCACTTCGTATACAGTATGTTGACAGAGCGAATCCTGAAATCTGTGTCATTAGGTTAGTGAACGGTATCGGTTTCGCATCTAATAAGTTGTGTGGAAAGGCCTTGGATAAAGCACATAAAGTGTCGACTTGCTGATTCTGAATCTAACTGTGGAAGCTCTTCTCCTCCACTCGGAAGGAGAGTGGGGTGATATCTGCAAAAATAAGTGACATGTGGCAAAAGAGAGTGAGTCTCTTATCACTTCATCTGCACCCACTGTTTCACAATATGCCGAAGCGTTTTCAGTAACTGTGAAAAAAAAAAAAAACTGACAATGTGAATTTGCGACATCCGAAAAAAAACAAGTGAAAAGCAAACTGCCTGAGGACGACTCACTGCAAAGTAGTGCTCATACTGTTTGATTATACAACTCAAACTGTGTATTTAGGCGCTAAACTACTACACACTTTTAATAACCTGTGCTCACAGTACAGAAACACACACACACACACATAACCAAGGTACAGATAAAATATCCACAGCTGTTTCAATACCTGTTTACACTCTGAGAAAACAACTTTAAGAGCTGATTAGTGTGAGTGTGTACTTGGATCACAGAAAAAAAATAAATCCCTGTGTTCTTTGCAGTAAAACTAAACGCATGTCTTCTGAAAATAACGGGTGGAAGGTTAATCAAATTTAGACTGCAGCAATATATAATATATTATATATAATATCATTACATTTATACAGTGCCGGTCAAAAGTTTGGACACATCTTCTCGTTAGTCATTGGTGGAATAGTGCTATTCTCTGTTTAGAAAAGTGTAGCAGCCACTACCTCTGCACAACCCAAGTTACGGTCTCAAACACATTAAGAAGGTGAGCAGTTCTACAAATTATCTCTTGACGAGGCCACAGCTGTTCACTGAAAACCGTTCCAGGTGACGACCTCATGAAGCTGACTGAGAGAATAGCGATTGTGTGCAAAGCTGTCATCAAAGCAAAAGGTGGCTACTTTTAAGAATCTAAAGTATGAAACATATTCTTGTTTGGTTTAACACTTTTTTGTTTATTACATAATTCCATATATGTTCCTTCATTATTTTAATGTCTTCCATATTTAGTTACAATGTAGAAAATAAAAAAAAAATAAAAATAAAAAACACTGAATGTGATGGAAACTTTTGACTGGTACTGGTACTGTACATTCACAAAATATGGAAAATGACACAAAACAAAGGAAACCCTCCCTGAGTGGGTGTCTACAAACATTTGACTGGTACTGTATATGCTACGCATTAAGAACACACACACACACACACACACACACATATACACAATTTGGCCTCAGAGGTGTGTTATTTAGCTAAGTGTCAAGTGGAGAGAACATGGCCCTGTTTTTGACAGCGCTCTCTCTCTCTGTAGACAGCTAGTCAGGTGTGTGTCAGGTGTGTGTGGTGTCTGACACGTGAGCTCAGCGTGAGTTTATTACACAGTTCAGCCTGTTTGACAGCTTTGGCTCCCAGAGCATGATTACATTATCTCTGTACACTGATGAAGGTCAGAGTAACGGAACACATGAAGCGCAATGATAGGAGACAACACTGGAAAACTGAGAGAAAAAAGACAAACATCTTAACGCCAAACGCTGGGAAAAAACAGGGCACACTAAAGTGCTTAAATGCCAGAGGATGGTAATGAGATGCCACAGAAATATCTTGCTAATGTGGCTAGCAATGATTGGCCAGTTAGCAAAAGATAAGCCTGCTATTGATAGCATGAATCATAGCCACTGTTTGGTTGAATTATGCCTTTAAATTTTACAGTGGTGTGTAGTGAAAGGAGTGTAAAGGGGTTACTAGAGGGGGGAGAAGCTATATCTTCAATTACAGCTACCTTTTACAACATCCCATAATGATCCCCGCCCCCTCCTTTTTCTTCATAGGTTTATCTATCCCTCTATTCCTCTCTCTGGCCTCTTTCTCTCCATCCTCAGGCCAGCACCCAGTGAATTTACACTGACATTAAAATATGACAAGGTCATCTTCCTGCACCATCACATGCAGACACATGATTTATGGAGGCCTCCTGGTGCTCTTCTCCTTTAACAATACACACATTCCCTCTGTGTGATTGCTCCTTTCAGCTCAGCTCAGCCCCACATGTCTATCTCTGCTCTAAGTCAGGAATGGGGGGAAAGCAGGGTTCAGTGTGTGGACGCACCAGTGTGTGTGTGTTTATACATTTTCAGGAAAAATATATTCTTACATTTTAAGGAAAAACAGCTGGGATCATTAATGGTTTGCATAAACTAGCTGATCATTCCTATACTAATAAATCAGTAAATAATTTTACATAAAACAGCTCAAAATACTTGTCAGCCTTACAGTATCACAATCTACACTGTGTCAATTATTGCACTTTGTGTCCAGGAGACTGGAGACACCCTTTATCAAATATAAACAAAGCTGCATCTCTACACAAAACTCTACTGCAGCTTGGACACTCTTTAGACTCAAGCACTTGAGTGTCAAAAGGCAGTGCCAAATTCCACATTACTAACATGCTTGTGGTTGGATGAGGGCGAAGTGGTTTTATAACAGCTGGAAAAAAACACCATCTGTCTGTCTGCACTTCAACATGTTAAAATGCTTCACTTTAACAGATATATGAGCGCATATACTGCCTGTGGTCACTAGTGTGGTCAGAGATCTACAACACACACACAAAAAAAGGCTAAATCGTTGAATGAAGCATGTTAGTATTAATCATTTGAGTTATTACTATGTTATTATTATGTTATTTAACTATAATTACACACTTGTGTGGCAGTTACGTAACTAATTACACTTACAGGTACTGAATCTGCATTCAGATGTGGTATTGACTGAGGCTGTTTCTGTGAGTTTTGAATGAGAAATACTTCACACTGAACAGACTAAATAGGGTTAACAGCTAAATAGTTGGTATATTATAGTGGGTAATGTCGTAGATTCCAAACAGAAGACATGTCCTTTGGGCAAGACTCCTAATGCTGCATTAATCTATATCACGTGATTATAATTCTAAGGCCCCCAAAAATGCCATAAATGCAACATGATTTCAGCAGTATGTTTCATCTTAAGGCTTTTGCACATTCCGTTCAATACAAATAATCAGTAATTACTGATAAAAATGCAAGATATTTAAATGTGTGTGAAATAAAGTTTTTCACACCACACCACCATCCTCCCCAAAACTCCATATGTTATAGATCTTTTGGTCGGGCTCTATTTTGGACGACAGCAAAGACAGCAGCTCTGCACAAATCTCCCAAGAGTCTGTAGTGTGTCAACACTCCCACACACACTCGCTCACACACTCCTCATAGCAGACTTGCTGCAACTGTTCAGTGCTCGTGTGAAAACCTTGAGAAAACACACACCACAATCTCCAAAGCGAGGTCACAGCGCCCTCTGACCAAAGGAGGGACATCCCTATCTCCCTCTTTTCCCACTTCTCTTCCATTTCTCTCTCTCTCTCTCTCTCTCTCTCTCTCTCTCTCTCTCTCTCTCTCTCTCTCTCTCACACTCTCTCTCTCACTCTCTCTCTCTCTCTCTCTCTCTCTCTCTCTCTCTCTCTCTCTCTCTTCTCTCTCATATGGGCATCAAGGACACAGAGGGGACCACCCCGTTCCATCGAGTTAAATTGAATGTTATTGCCAGTGTTTGGCATTTCAGTGCAGAATAAATATTTCTCCATAATAAATAAACAAAAATTGTTCAAAAGTTTTAATGTATGATACCAATATTTTTTTCTCTCAAAATGCATTATACACCATTAACCAATGGAAAATGTTTTATTAAAAAAAAATAAATTAAATATAAATTGTAATGGGGGCGGTACGTTGGTGCAGCAGGTAGTGTCGCAGTCACAGGTTGTGGGTTCGATTCCCGCTCCAGGTGAGTGTCTGTGAGGAGTTGGTTTGTTCTCCCTGTGTCTGCGTGGGTTTCCTCCGGGTGCTCCAGTTTCCTCCCATGGTCCAAAAACACACGTTGGTAGGAGGATTGGAGACTCAAAAGTGTCCATGGGTGTGAGTGTGTGAATGAATGTGTGTGTTGCCCTGTGAAGGACGGGCAGCCCCTCCAGGGTTTATTCCCGCCTTGTGCCCAATGATTCCAGGTAGGCTCTGGACCCACCGCGACCCTGAACTGGACAAGCGCTTACAGATAATGAATGAATAAATTCTTCTTTTGGTTTGCTGTTAATTAAAATCTTACAATTTATTTGAAAATGATGAACTTGCATATCAACAGATTAGAAGGCTTTTATACCATTTTTGTTTAAAAACTAAAACCAAAATCCTGAATGGCACAAGTATTAACCCATTGTTTTAAGACCACTTGGACCATGAGTTACTAGGTTTGTGAATACAATGCCAATTTTTATCACTGTGGTGAGGTCAAATATAATGAGTCCACAAACCACTAATTGAATTCATCATAATTACATCAGCTTCAAACAAAGTGACTCCAGGGTTTAGGATCCTTGCCTGGGATCCCCTGCAGCAGTCCTGAACACTGTACTGATATGCATGGGCTCAGTGTGTGTGAGAGGTGTGTGTAATGGAGGTGTGTGACTGTGGCTGATAGCCAGTGTTTAGACGTCTGTGTGGATCTTCCAGTGGCTCTTGGCCAATATGTTGATTCGGTGGCACAAGGTCCATTCCTGGAGTCCTTCCCGAGTCTCAGCGGCCAGCTGGGATGGCTATTGGAACCGGGCGTCCCTGATGTATGGCCACAAAGGCCGTCGGCTCGTTGGAAGCATTTACACTTACTCCGGAGGGCCCAAGCCCCCCCCCCCCCCCCCCCCTTTATTTAATTGTCAGAGCCAGTGATTGCAGCTCTGCTGGAGCGGCCAAATTGAAATGTCCTCATAAAAACGAATGTTTCTCTATCTTTGCCTGCGCTGCTCTGCCATGTTGAACTTCAAATGAGGTCCTTTTATGGGAGCAGTTCTCATTCGTTTCCTTTTGACTCAGACTTGTTGTAGAGTAGTGGATAATACTCAGTGCCGTGGAATAGGGTTCGAGTCCCTGCTCGGACACTCATACAATGCTACACTAGGAACAGTCCTAACCCTTCATCTACTGCAGTAAACTGGGCCATAGTGTTTGCTAAATCAATGCAAACGAAGCAATGGTGAACCACATAAAAGTCTCTGTGAGAGCTAAAGCTAATGGAATCGGACATGGTCATCTATGGCGCAAAGGGCCGATCAAAAGAGATGCCCTCTGTCCTGCTCGGATGAGAAGGAGTGTTATTTTGGAGTGAGAGGACAGGTCTGGCCGAGCGGATGGATTCGTGTGTTAATGCTCGAGTGCGCTGGGGGAGTAATGAGGTGTAGCGTATCAGGCTAAGTGGCTAATGGGCTGTGAAGTCATTAGTGCAGTGCCTTTCTCACTTTCTCTCTCTCTCCCTCTCTCCTTCTATCTCTTTCTTTCTCTCTCAATCTCCCCTTCTCTCTATCCTACTAATCCTCCTGCTAACTTTTCTTTTATAAGAGTGTTGTAGTCTTTGGACCATCAGGTTTTCAGAGAAGTCTGCAGACGTATTTTTTCCACACCTTTCAGTAATCATCCAGTGCTGTTGAGATCGGGGCTCTGGGGCGGCCAGTCCATTGTTTTAAAAAAACCAGATCACCTTTGTTTTTGATATGTTCTTATTTATCATTGCTGTCAAAACAAACAAACAAACAAACAAACATGTATCTCCATGTTTATCAATATTTAGTTTACTTTACCATTTGAACACAACAGCTGTCCTTCACTGTGAGTGAAAATCTCTTGATGAATGGACCAATAGAAATGCTCCAAAATGGCTTGGAATCATATGTTTTCACATTGATTTCCAGTAAAAATGAACCGTGTTTCATCCTTCTCCTGTAAAGTTACTATTTTGAAGATACATGTTTTAATTGGACACCGACAATATGGTCCCTTGGTCCCATTGTTTTGAATTATAATACATTCTGTCTGACTGTGTTGTTCTGTCTGTCTGACATCAGTTCTTGGCAAAACCACAATGCCAATTCTCCCTTTGTCTTATTCATGTATTGTTTGTCTATTTGTTCAGTTGTTTCTGAAATGTCTCATCTTTAAATGACAATATCCAAGTTCATCTCCACTCTTTGGCAGTTAGTTACCTGCTAACACTACTGCAAACTGCTGCTAATGTCTGCTGCCTGGTTGTTAGCAGCCTGCTATCACTGCTACTGGTGCTAGTTTCAACCAAGAGAGCTCATTGTCTTTGCTGCTGATATTAACTGTAAAAGCAATTTAGGGAGCCTGTTTTACCCCATTGTTCAGTGCTGCTCACTGGCTGGCTATACCTACTCTCAGCAGGGCTGTGTGTGCTGATTGGTACTCTATATTTTGTTTTATTTATTTTTAGGCACTCTTTGTACCATCTTTGTAAGGACTTCCATTTCTTGAAAAGTGCTATAAAATGCATAGTATTTTTCTTCTTCTGTTCTAGAAGCTCTCATTCGCTTATATTTAATTACCTATAACAATATTACAGATTATAAATTACCAATCAATACCACATTACTGCTTATGAATGGGAATCTGAATGGGTTTATTTTATTAGAAATTGATGCCAAGTTATTGTTGAATGTACATTTAAAAACTACCTTTACAGATTGTAAATTGAAACTTTGTTACTGACTATGGAATTAATATGTAATTACACTTCAATTGTATAATAATAATAATAATAATAATAATAATAATAATAATAATAATAATAGTAGTAGTAGTAGTAGTAGTAGAAATAACAGTGGTAGACAGTTATAATGTGTTGCTAAGTAGATAAAAGCAATTCTTTCAGAGGACAAAGGAAACATATAGAAAAGATATTTTACAGGAACCCCAAATTCACACAAACGGAAACACAACGAAGGAGGGCTAAAGTCATTTGCTAGCAGGTCTAAATTTAGAGCAGTTTCTGAGCATAAACAACACTTGACAAAGCTTTGTGTGTTGCACTTCCCACCTGTCCCAGTGTCTTTTTGCCATTAGTGCGAAATAAGTAGATAATAAATAGATAGTTTAAAATAAATAATAGTTTTATAAATAGATTTGAAAAAATGCTGACATTTAGAGACAAATTAGTGTGTGACCATGAAGAACTGTGTCTGGTCGTCTGAACACAGGTGCTAGGACTGAAGGTCAGCAGCATCTCAGGTTGTGGTCAGTTTATCAGATGGTCAGAGTAAGAGACCTTGGGTGTTAAACTATCAGAAGCCTTGGACCTAACGCTAAAACACTGATATCCCTTTATTGACTTCACTTTATAAAGTAGAAACAGGAAGCTGTTAAAATGTTTTAGGTTGTTTATTGTTTTTCTAATTTATATTTTATGAGAACACAGAAACTTCTGTTTTGACAGGGACTGTATGTAGCTTTGAGCAGATAAAGACTTATATGCCATGTGTTAAAACTTTCACTTGAATTTCCTTGAAAATCTGCAGTCATCTGCATTTAACCACACTGAAATCAGAGTTGTGTGGTGTGGTTAAAGCAGAGATGGAGGAAAGTTCTTGTGAGTTAAGTGTGTGTTTAATCATAAAAGTGCAGCTGCGTACGTGAGAGGTGTGTGTTCTGGGGAAGCTAGCTTTCTTTGAAAGTCAACTATGGTCTTTTTGGATTGTAGCGCTTATGGGTCTCTGAGTGCATCTTTAAGGGTCAACCGACAGAACAAATAAGAGTTAAAAACTTGGTGCGCAGTGACACATCTCATATAAAATTCACAGAATACAGCATGTAATTGATAGGAGCAAGTATGCTTTTATTAGTTGTGAAATGACACTGCTTGCACATGTCATTTTTGGTTGTCATGCATTGTCTATATGTTCATGCTATGGAGTTTGATCCATATTTCCTACATAAGACAGTAAAGGTATTGGGGTGGGGGGTGGGGGGTGTGAAAGACCCCAAATAGTCTGTCCATCTTATCTCAGTTATCTCCTATTTTTTTACCCCAGACTTCCGTGGGGCAGATTATGAAGCATATTGTGAAAGTGAAGGAATTGTCTTTGGGCAGCCCCTTTCTAGCCCTGTCCCAAATGCTGCACTAAGCCTGGTGGTCCTTCTCAGCACAACACCTGTGTTGTGACTCAGAACAAGCTAACACTTTGGTAACATGAACAACATGCTGACCTTTAGGGTGACAGACTGGTGCTTGGTTTATTTTAACTTGTGTGTTTCAGTGAACTAGCTCCTCAAGAAAAGCTTTACAACCATGCGTTCGTGTACTGCCAGATAAACAAATGTTAATTTCCATGATTAAGGCCAGTGCTGAAACACCCGAGAGGATTTCTATCCTTCTGTCTGTAGCCATGATTCAATAAAATCTTTACATTTCTTAAAAGAGTTCATTTCGATCCTTGTTTGGACTGCAGCCTCATCAGAGACCCTCAGTGTAATTCTCTGCTCTGTATTTCTTTAAGCAATGTAGGAACTCTGCTGACGATTTTGTAATCGATTTGAACAGCGTGTTTGACCTATTTTAGTTTGCAGACAGGAGTGTCAGTATGCGTCTCAAGGAGGAGTTGAAGGAATGGGCGAGGCACCAGGCAGGACTTCAGGACCCCTACATCAGACAGCTTTCATTAAACTATCGACATTTTAATACTGCCTACTGCTCTTAAGATCTCTGTAGCCCCATCCCCCCCAGCCCCGGCTCTCCAAGCTTTTAATGGGTTCTACCTTACACAAGCCAGGGATTAACCCATCTCCTGCACCTAGCACTCCCCCAGCGCACTTAACCTGCTCCCTGCCCAAAGACCACGACGCCAAGCGCCACAGCTCCAACGCTCCTACACACTGCTATTGATTGGGGAAGGAAGCCAAATCCGTATCCTCTTGGGTTTGTTCATAAACTATTCCTCTTAAAAGCCATTATTCAATGCAGGGGCTGCTTTAAAAACAGAAAAAAAAAGAAAAAGCTTTTTAACTAAACTTCAAGAAAGTTTACAGTGCCCTACTTTTTACCACAGATCGAATCAGATCTAAAATCCTGGCCATCCAACGCATCAAGAAATGAATCTAAAGCAGATGCAAAGGCAATCGCAAACAATGACTAGAGAAAAATAGGCATTATTTAGAATCTGCTAAAGTATCTTTACATAGAGATACAAGCTTTACATAGTTGTGTAGTGTTTTTGTGCAGCAGTGAACAGAACAGGTTTGGAACCAACAACCTCAAGGTCCCTGGAGCTCTGTGACTGTGACACTACCTGCTGCCCCACCATGCACTTTGGGTTTAGTGTTGGGTCAATAAAAGAAGCGAGGAAGAAAATTAAACCAAGTTTAAATACTGAACAATAACCATAAACGGGGATGGATTGTGAGAAACCCAGCACAGGCTCCATTGTTTTGAGAAAATATCCACACCCAGTGTTAGCAGTAAATTGGTATTTCAACACGCACTTACAGACTGGCTCACAGATGCACACCTATGGACACTTTAGAGCAATCAGTCCACCTACCAGCATGTGTTTTTTGGGTGTGTGAGCGGAAAGTGGAGCACATTGAGGAAACCCACTCAGACGCTGGGAGAACACACCAAAACTCTTCAAGCCCAGAACCCTGAAGTTGTGTGACATAGACAGTACCTGCAGCGCCACCGCGCCGCCAATAGTAAGTAGGTTTGCTCAGATATTTCCATCTGCCTCCATTTCACTGATAATGACAGGTTCACCCATTGAGTCACGGGTGAAAACGTAATAATCAGCCCCACACGTGGATGGCCATTTTATTCAGATAATAAGAGCTCAAATTTCCAACCGGTTACTCACGGGGGACCTCCAGAACTAGTGAATTTCTGTTTATGACCTGCTGTGACACTCTCTTTCTTTCTCTCTCTCTCTCTCTCTGACATATTTCCTCACACCCTCTCTCTTTCCTGCCGAGGCCTCGGTTATCTTCATTTTCATCTCACCCACCTCACCCTTGATCGTTCTCTGTGATAGAGCTCACAATGTAGGGGTAGGACTGTTATACATAGTAACTGGTCTATCTTACAGGAAACCGCTGTTTTTCTGCATCAGGTCAAAACCGTGAGAGTAATTCATATTCCTTTACAAGATATCAGTTACTAGATTGCAGAAAGGTGGGTGGGGGTCTGCAAATTGCAACTCTGTTCATGAATGCGGTTTGAAATTTGAACCATGATTATGCGTTATTGTCCACAGAGCCACCACAAGCGGCTCAGGTGGACAGTTTTGATGTGTGCTAAAACATCACAGAGCAGCTGTAAGGAATCAGTAGAAGGGATGGATAAAAAAAAAATCACCCTAAAGAATGAATAAATGACACCGCGTCATCCAGGCTTTTATTCTACAGGCTTTTCTCAGGGGTGAACTTTGTGTAATTTGATCAATGCTCACATTTGACTATTTAGCTTTTTAATATGAAAAGATTAAAGGGACCCCAAAGGATTACATGTTAATTTAAGGGCGCAGTGGTGAGTGGCCACTGCCCGAGAAAGGATTAGCAAAACTAATCAGCGGCAATGTGCATCCCTGGTAATTGGGCAAACCTACGAAAAACAGGGAGGATCAAAGGGTTCAAGGTATTACCTAGAGGTTTTTTTTTTTCATGCCTCGGACCTTATGATTAATATATGTATTTGCCACTGCTCCTGTTAGGAAGTGGTGGGTTAATTACACTAATTGTGAGGTGCGTCCACACCTTTGTTGTGCAGGCGGTTGCTGAATTATCATGCAGGTGGAATGGGCAGAAAATGTAAAGCAGTTGTTCTCTGCTGATGCTCTTGGGGAAAGCAGGCGGTCACCTGTAAACAGCCTGAGCTGGTGAGCAGGTGGGCGACCATATGCACGGGGCAGTGGAGCCACAGTGGTCTTGCAGGAATGGAGAGCACATCCGAGGCTGTCTACTGCTGAGATCTGGCATGACGGCAAAGTAAATCACCTTTACCTTCAGCTTGACCCCTACTGGCATTAATCAGGGGGTCAATTTAGATACACCAAAAATGGGAGAATCGTTCAGGAAATGGCCACATCGCTCCATATCTTCCAGCATTAAAGATAGACGTTTAGTGCTTGAAAGGGCGCTCCGGCAAGACTGCAGTCAGGCTCCAGCTCAGCCGAGCACATTTGAATATCTGACAGACGATGAAAGTGTAGCCATTAAAACGTCTGTGGCGCGTTTCAGGAATGAAATGGGGGAGATAAAAAAGGAATTCCCCGGGGTAATCAATATGAGTGTGAATTAGCCCAGGCTCTAAGAGAAGACCCCCTGTTAAACGCGTTCCCTCCGAGTTCACACGCAGGAGCTGGGCTCGTGTCTTCATGTGAGAGAAATGCATGTCGTGTGCACTCCTTATAACACTCCCTGGCTCTGTGGGGCTATAGTGCTCTGAAAACCAACACGTAGGTGTGATCTAAGTAGAGCAATGAGGCTCTGAGGAAAAACACTCCACGCACGTTCTGGTTACATGACCCCCCTCATCTTAGTGGAACCACTAACAATGAGGAACTCACGTGGAACCTCAACCTCGGGCAAGTAAATAAACGTACGCCATGATAACATCAGCCACCAGCATGCACACACACACACACACACACACACACACACACACATACAGGAACAGATTCGCTTCTTTCCGCACCAGAGGTTAAACTGCTGTCAAGTGGTTTGAAGCTGCACTGAAAATCATTTTGTCACACGAACAGGACACAGGCAGTCAGGCTTGGGATGTCCACCCAGGGGGTAATGAACTCACTCAGGCAGAGAGAGAGAGAGAGAGAGAGAGAGAGAGAGAGAGAGAGAATAGGAATATGAAGGTTGGATCACAATATATCTAACAGTAAATGCTGTATATTGTTGCATTTATATCTATTTGCTTTCTGTATCCCAACAACTAACACCATTTTATCTCTTTCTTTGACAAGATTTAACAACACAGACACAAGTCAGTGGTTTTCAATATGCGTTCGTGTGTGTTCTTACATCACTGTGTTCTCGCTTGACATCATCTGCCCATCTGTCCATTTCAATATTTAAGAACAGGGAAAGGTGAAGTACACTGATGTTCCTCATCCACACGAAATAAGGGCCTCTTCACACCAAGTCTGATGGGGAAAAAAAAACAATGCCGTCAGACTCACAATTTTGGAAAAACATTCTGAAATCACAGGAAAACCCTGGAAGAGGAAGAAGAAATGAGTAGAAGCTATGGTAAATTCATCATTGTAATTTTAAGCACTGCAAATAAACAATGCACACACTGGGTTCACCCCATTCTACAGACAAAACAACAACGTGGAATTCCAACAACACATTCAGGAGCTAAAGCTGTATAACGAGCTGCTTTGGTGGTTTTCCATAGGTCAGTGGCTGAGTTTGAGGCTCGGCTTCTGTGCGTTGTTCCTCTTATTAAAAAGTAGAATATTTTCTTTAACCTCAACCAATATTTTTACAGCAAGCGTGTTGTTTGTTCTGTAGGCTTTTGTGTTCTGCTACAATCTAGATGAACTGTTCTGCTGCCGTCTTGATGCGCATTCGTTTGGTCTGAAACCATGACAGCAGAGCTCTGACTGGTCAGCTGGATTTTATCACATTAGTACCACACAGAAATTAGAGCAGGTTTTAACTGAAAAACTGAAACACGGTTGTAGTGAAATATACCTGGACTTAACCATGATATAAAACTGGACTTAACCATGATATAAAACTGGACTTAACCATGATGCATTGGTTCATGACTTACCAATGTGAACCCCCTGAAATTCCCATCATTCACCGTGGCATATTGAAATGGCTTTTACAAGATGAATTCTCAACCTGGTCCTTCTCACAAACATTCCTCTGAGAACACAAGTCAGGTTTTTATAAAATCATGAGTAGTTCTGCCACCCCTGGATGAAATAACAGCATCCACTATTCGAAAAAGTCTTTAGAATCTGATGCTGGAACATTAAGAGTTCCATTACTCCATCACACTCCTGTTGCCCAGGTCATTTATACCCTCACTGCCCTAACTACGAAACAGAAAGGTACTGCACAGGTACATTATTGTCACTAAAGGTACAATGTAAGTGCAACAGTGGTTTTAAAGTCCAGTTGTGTTCCATAAGCGTATATTACATTCTTATCTCCGGACGAGGTGAATATTTATTAGCATTCATTTTAATACTGTGCAAAAATATCATGAAAATCTGGAGAAGGTATTGGTGTGTGAAATCAACACAACTCAAAAATCTACATTTATTATAGAATATGGTGCAATTATGTTCCCTAACTAATATAGTACTTAATATGAACCTTTGAGGGTACACCTTTGAGTGACAGTTTTTTCTGAGAGTGTAGCTAATAGTAGCTATACAATTAGAAAGTGTTGGACTTATTAGCATGCACCAAACTTAAATGACATAATTAAATCACTTATAATTTGAATGTATTAGTGAGTTTATTTTTGTTGGAAGGCTGACACTGCATGTTCAAAATGGAATCAAGTTAAACAATTCCATGGATCCTGAAAATACACTTGTAGAGCAATTAAATGCCTCTCTTTCAGTCTTTATTCAGAGCCAATAAAGCCAGTCTGTGGTCAGGCCCTTCAACATGGTCCAGTAAGAACAAGAACTGAAGAAAGCGAGCGAAAGAAGCAGCACATTAAAAATGAAGCTCGGGCCTGTGGGAGGTGCCCTGTGCCAGGCTGAAATGTGTAGGTGAATACTGGGGTTGCTGCTCCTCCATGCCTTATTTAAGCAGTAATTCTGAGGACACACGGCTCTTTAGAGAGCCACTCAGCTCCCCTGATCTTATCACCCCTCCTTCATTATCTCACCGTCAAGGTCAAAATGAAGATAGAGGAAGACATGGCCACCTCGCGGGCTTTTAAAACAGCCAGCCTCCAGAGGTCCTTCCTCAAATCTCTGCTACAATAAGGTTAAAATAAGTAGATTCTTTCAGTAGCTAAAAATATTAACTGAGCATTAAATATTCTGTTGCTTGTATGGGTTTGCTATGGGAGTTTAAGTTTCAGAGCCACCCTGAAGGATGAGGTTTAAGTCTTATCTTAAGAATAACTAGAAATATTAGGCATCTTCAATGAAGCTATATCTTGTGTGCAGTAATGTGAGTGAGGAACTGAAATGTCCACATCTGAGTCCTTAGCAGGTCTGGCGCTAGCCATTTGGTACCCTGAGAATAAATGCTCTGTGGTGCCCCCCCTGAAAAAAGTTGCAAATAAATAAGAGAATAAACTACTTTTGTATTAATTTTGTGGCACCAAACATTCAAATAAATATATAAAATTATTTTAAATAATAAATAAATACCACCACCATTATTAAAAAAAGATTTGTGTAATGACTCATAAACAGCAAAGGAACTGAACCCCCCGAACACGCGAGCGACGTGTATCTTTAATGGCTTAAGATTCACTGCACTAAACTGTGAAAAATATGACTTGCTGTATTTCACTGGACTGAAGGGTAATCAGAACTGTTGTTGGGATTTGGCTCATTTTAATCAAAGTCTTTACTGAGCTTAAATAAAACAGATGGAATGTAACTTGCTACCACATGAAGCAAATTTTAGTTTGAAGTAACAAAATATTTTTACAGGGTGGTTATGGTAAATTCAGGGGACTCTGGGTTATTGGGCCAGTAAAGAAAGTTTACCCTCACGGACAGCTGTTATAAACACTGTTATAAGCCGCAAAGCTTCCCCATCAACTGATTGAGGAATGCTTTTGTTTTATCTTTGTCTTTCTGTCGGCCCATGACACCACGTCCCCTTCCTTGTTTCTACACTCACTTTCCATTATCTTAGCTCCACTGACCACACAGGAGCAGGCTTTGAAATTAAGAATCTGGAGTAGATGCACATTCTTCAAAGTCCCTGACCAATGCCAAGTGCAGCCAAGAGGAGTGTAAATCCCCAAGCATTAGGCTCACTAAAGGAAAAACGATATATCAGTGACCTTAACTGCAGGAGAAATGTTGTATGAGTATGTGTCCGTGCAAAAGTGAGCAAATTTGATTGAAATGAATACGTTACTGACAACTCCAGGGCCTACACAACCCATCATGCAGCCCCTGTGTAATCACGGCCAAAAAGACAAATCTGAGACTGCTAAGCTCTGGTTGGATTGAGAGTTTGCAGAGGAATAGATGTCTTCTATAAGATTTCAATTCAGGCAATTGCACAAACAAAGAATTTAGGGGTGGCTGCCAATGGGGCCACATTGCAAGACCGTATTCACAGAGAGAGAGAGAGAGAGAGAGAGAGAGAGAGAGAGAGAGAGAGAGAGAGAGATGTGGAAATGGTAACAGATGAGCCTTTAAAAATAACGGATGAAGTGGTGTGTGCCGAATAGGGCAGCGCTCCCTTGTGAACAGTAAAGTCCATCCTGAGTGTGTGGGGTGTCTCTAACACTGATGAATGTCACATACACAACACAACACACACCAACATCCAACAAAATATACATGTGACAGGAGAGTGCATGAGTTTGTAGAAGAGCAACACATAAGCTTTGTGACTCATTAACTAGAGAACGGTGTACACACTTCCAATGCATTCTGTTTTCATGCTGCTTTATGAGTGCAGGTGTGATGTTTCCACATTATACATCAAATTGTCTGGAATAAGCCTTTATAGGTTATAAAACTTGAAATTACTATAAAGTAACTTCATGGCTTTATAGATATAACTAGAGCTGGACGACATGGCCAAAGTTTATATCATAATATATTTCTTTATCATTTCGTTCAATACGATATAATTCAGATATTGATATGAACAACAAAAAAAGCCACAAAAACTGCTAAGAACTTAAAGCAACATGACATTATCAACAAACAAATACCTCTTGGCTTTGTCAATATTAATATTTTTAAACTAACTTTTAAATGGAATGCAATGAACTGATGGCAGCGCCCTGTAATGACCGTCAGTCACTGAAACACGCTGTAAATAATGTATATTGAAATATTGAAAATGTGTATAAAAATTATATAACGGTTACTGAAACATTTTATGTTGATATTGAATTGTTGTCCAGCCCTATTTATAACATAAGTTAGTAAGAATATGGTTAACATTAACATGCTTGTGTGCAAAATCACTATTCAAAATGGCTCTGAAGGCAGCACTGCCTCTGTGGCAGATTCTGAAGACGTACAGTCCTGCACTATGTCAGGAATTATGATAGATTTTTGAACTATATAATCCTCTTGTTGAATGTTTTTATGTGATTAACATTAGCAGGAGGTGGAAATGATTGTGGATAAAATCACTAATTAAAGTGACTCAATTCGTTTTTTGTGCAATTTGATTTTTGTAAAAATATTGCCAAATGATGCTGTATTCTATTTGAACTTGGATGTTGGAATTTCCGAGTTTCAAGTAGATAGTTTCAACTGGAACACCCCTAGAAGTCAGATTACCTACTCAGACTTTCAGGGGAAACTCACCAGCCCAATGTTCAGAAACCAAGATGGCTGCCCATATATCAAAAGTGTGTAAGTTTATTAGCGCTTCTATCAATTTGCGCCTTATCCCGTTAGGCGGCACACGGTACTGTCAAGCTGCTGTATGTGGACGTGTTTCCACAATGTTTGGATGCATAAAATATTGCATAATGCACTGTTATCATCTTGTATTGTTAACAAAGCTAATCCAGAATGAGCTAATGATGAAAAGCCAGAGGGCCAGCTTGGGTGTGACATCATTCCCAGCTCTAACTTCTGACTTCAGAGGTAAATGGAACCCAGATTGACTCAGCAGCCTCTGTAGGCAATAGGGAGAAAGGCTGCTCACTACATACTGAGACAAACCACATGGGTCTTTGACTTTACAATGTGTTGACAGAAAATGTAAAGAAGAATATGCTTGTTATGATATAACCGGTAAATTTCAACTTGAGATATTTGGACAGTGCAGGGAGCGCTCATTTAAAACAGATAAACAGTTCTGGTGGCATTTTTTCCAAGGCAGACTCGTGTGGATAGGGGTGGAATTTGGAAGCGGGAAGCAAGGGGGTGTTTACATAATTGGATATAACCATAACTATGTACATTTTTAATGAGTGTTAAGGTTCTAGGATATTCCTTCAATCAAGCTCCGGGGCCCTGGGTCTGACTCTCACCTCAGGCGACTATCTATCAGAAGTTGGGTGTGTTCTCTCAGTGTCTACATGGGTTTCCTTCAGGTGTTCTGCTCTCCCCTCAAAAGCCAAAACTTCATGTAGATAGTTGGATTGGCTGTGTAAATTTGCCCAGATTTGTGAGTCTGTGAGGCACTCTGTCCAGGGTGTGTTTCTGCCTTGTAACCAACAGTTCATGCAGGCTCTTGCCCCACTGCAACACTTGTCACGATGAAGCATTTAAAGAAGATGAATAAATAGATGATGAACCTCTGACACGTTAACAGTGGGCAAAGCAGCAATACAAAAAAATTATTCATTCATTATCTGTAACCACTTATCCAGTTTCGTGGTGGGTCCTGAGCCTATCTGGAATCACTGGGCGCAAGGTGGGAATACACCCTAGAAGGGGCACCAGTCCTTCACAGGGCAACACACACACACTCACACCTACGGACACTTCTGAGTTGCCAATTCACCTACCAACATGTGTTTTTGGACTGTGGGCAAAAACCGGAGGACCCGGAGGAAACCCATGCAGACAAAGGGAGAACACACCAAACTCCTTACAGACAGTCAGCCAGAGTGGGAATCGAACCCACAACCTCCAGGTCCTGGGAGCCATGTGTCTCAAATGCATTACTTTATAGGTACTATTTGGACAGATAATATTGTGCTGCCTAAAGGACAAGTTTGAGGGTAGTATGAAGAGTTCAAACTGATATTCTGAGTAGTGAAATTGCAACATACAAATGCCTTATTATTGTCTTCACGCCATCTCTTTACAAAATGTTACAGTCTGATATCTGATTGCTTGTTTTTATCAGTGTTTCCAAATCAAGCTAGATACCATTAAACTGAAATCATGAACTTATGTACCTCACTTTCACCATGGTAACATCAATACCATTTTGAGGACAGTTCTACTCTTTAAAATTAAAGCTGCGGATTCTTTGAGAGACGCCATAGAAGAACCACATTCCGTTCCATAAAGAATCATTTGTGTTAAAGAGATGTTTGAGTATGAAGAAGCTTTTATGGTTTGAATAAACATCGCTTTATATAATGGTTCTTTACCCATTTAAAAACTATTAGCAAAAATGTTTCTTTATGGAACCAAAAGTGGTTCTTCTATGGCATCACTCAAAGACCCATTTGTAGCACCTTTACTTTTTAAAGTGTAATCAAGGAGAAAATCAAGCCCTTCTTTCGGATCTGAAAACAAATATCCACA